>NW_027533259.1:2141295-2165698 GCF_008692635.1 Crocuta crocuta | reverse complement strand
GGGAGGGTGGGGTGGGGTGGGGAGAGTCTCATTCTCTCTCTCTCTCTCTCTCTCTCAGCTCCTCTCCCTATCCCCACTCTCTCAAATAAATAAACTTAAAAAAAAATCTGTCATCAAACAATGAGCCAGAAATGTAGTCTCTTCACCTGATATAAGAACAGGTAGAGGAAAATTCTAAAGGAATCGAATCATCTGGACTGATTACGTGTCCTCCATACAAAGCGCTACCTCTGCCCCAAGCACAACCTTTTTTGGATGGCTACTGTGTCACTGTAAGAAGGTAAGGTGAATTACCGTTCCTCAGCATCCAGCATGTACTCTGGATTATGGTTTCCTGGGACTTCTTGTACTCAGCAATAAATATTCAGTAGACTTGATTATAAAGATACTGTCTGTATGCAACATCCTGAATTTATCAAGAACATGGCTGGATGATTCCTAAAGTAAGTAAGTGACTGTGTCAGATGGAGAAACCCTCTGTGATGGGGGCCCCTGTCTTTTTTTTTAATGCTCATGTGGGCTATTACTTGTTTATGTCAGTTATTTTCCACCTATATATATATTTTTTCTCTCCTGCCCATTGATAATTCAATTTCACTGCTGCTGACACTGATTTGGAACCGGAGTAATTATCAAATGCCACGAATGCCCCATTTACCCCATAGAGCACATTTACAAACACGAGCCCTAACCTAAGCCCCAGCCTCCACTGAGCAATCCTCACCCATGAGGATGCTGCTATTGAATTGTCCTGCTATGGGCTTAATATTTTAATCAATGTACTTCTAGATGTATTAGTTTATAAAAACCAGTTTGGGCAAGACTGTTTTTCAGATGACTTTATTTTGAAAAAGACATGCAATGATTCTTTTTGTTCACTAAGTCTGTGAATTTACAGATACAAGACTAGGATGTTCAGGACATAATTTTCAAACACTTGCTGTGTTCTTAATAAGTCCGTCATGTTGTCTCAGCGTCACAAATCATAGATTTTTAAAGTAGCATGTCATGCTCGATGCATTTTCTTCCTCTCCTTGTCAGCATTTAAGACAGATTCCCATGACAACTGAACCCCACTGACTGCTCATGACTTACAAGAAGACTGAAAACCCAGCTGAGATCGATTACAGGGGAGATACTCCAGCAGGAGCCCCACACCTGACCCAAGAGCATTTCCAATGGGAAGGAGACACATGTGGCTTGAGCCAGTCAGCAACCCCCACCCCTTCCCCATGTAGGAACTTCTGGATTGTACCTCCTCTCTGAGCTATTCAATGGCAAAGCTTCTAATGAGGAACAGACTGGGTCCTCACCACAAACATGTTGGGGCCCCTGGGAATACAATATCATGCAAATATGCTGACTCTGCATTTGGCAAAGGTAAACGAAGAGACCCTGAAATTGACATCTAAGTGCCTATATTCCCACTAACTAGGATTCCAAGGTTTATTTATCTCAAGGACTCAATCTGTGACATCTGCAGTTTCTAGAGAACACAGTATTGAAAATATATTGACCAGCCCAGCCTCATCAAAATTATAGCCATGATATAATGGGGTACAGTATGGCTTGGGTTTGAAACCTGGCTCTGTATCTTATTAGCAATACCTTGAAAATACCTTTTCTTGAGAGATAGGAGTGTCCCTGTCACAGGCTTGTCTCCACCAGTTTTTAATTGGAGTATAATTAAAATACAATTTTATATTAGTTTCAGAAGTGCAATATATTGATTCAACAATTCTGTACATCACTCAATGCTCGCCACAGTTAAGTGTAGTCAACATCATCACCGTACAACGTTATTACAGTATTACTGACTATATTTCCTATGCTGTACTTCTCATCCCCATGACCTATCTATTTTACAAGTGGAGGTCTGTGCTTCTTGATCTCCTTTTAGAGGGAATACCTCAACCCCTGCAAAGCATTGGTTTCTTCATAGATCAAATCTTCATAGATTAAAAGGAAGAACAGTATCTCCCTTGCAGGGTTGGTAAAAATGTAGCAGAATTTTATTTTTAATGGGAAATGTAAACCTAGGGTTTTCTTTTCCCCTCTTTTTGATTTTTGCCTTTTCTTTGTCTTGCAATCATGAGTAAAACCACTGTAAACAATCCAATACAGTTGTGTTTGCTTTGTTTTATTGGATAAAGGTTTTCATTTCTCTTGAATAAAATCTTAGGAGAGTTGCTGGGTTGTGTGTAAGTGTGCTTTCAACATTTTACAAAACTGGCAAAAGGTTTTCCTAAGCAGCTGTACCATTTGGCATTCTGAGCACCATCAACAAGAGAGTTCTTTCTGGTCGCTCTGCATCCTTGCTAGCACTTGGTACTTTCAGTTTGTTGTCTTCCATTTGTTTGCTATCTTTAGCTAATCTGATTTTTGTTTAATGGTATCTCAGCATTGGTTGTTGTTTTTTTTGGTTTTTTTTTTTTTTAGTGTTTATTCTATTTTTGAGAGTGAGAGAGAGAGAGAGAGATAGAGAGAGAGAGACAGAGCACAAGCATGGAAGGGGCAGAGAGAGGGGGAGACACAGAATCTGAAGCAGGCTCCAGGCTCCCAGCTGTCAGCACAGAGCCCGATGCAGAGCTCAAACTCAAAAACCATGAGATCACATGATCTGAGCTGAAGTCAGACGCTCAACTGACTGAGCAACCCAGGTGCCCCTCACCATTGTTTTAACATGTATTTTTCTACTGGTTACTAATGTTAAGTATCTTTCATGTGTTTTCTACCCTCTTTATATATTTTTTGATAAGGTGTCTGTTGAAATCTTTTGTCAAATTTTTAATGGATTGTTTATTTTATTGAGTTGTGTGAGTTCTTTATATATTCTGGATAACCATCCTTGTGTGTTTTGCCAATACGATATCCTAGTCTGCTGCTTGTGTTTTTAATTTCTTAACAGAAAATAGAAAACATAAGACATTCAAAGAAGACACTTATTTTTTGAAGAAGAAAAATTTTAATTTTGAGGAAGAATGACTTAATCATTTTTCCTTATGTTTTGTGATTTTTGTATCCTAATAAATCTTTGCCTAACCTATGATTGCAAAGACTTCTTCATGTTTCCTTGGAGAAATGTTTATGTTTTAAATTTAGATTTACAATACATTTTGAGTTAATTTTTACATATGATTCAACCTATGTGTCAAGGTTCTTGTGTGTGTGTGTGTGTATGTGTACTGACATCCAGTTGTGCCCATAAAATTAACTGAAAAGACTATCCTTTCTTCACTGAATTATTTTGGCTCCTCTGTCAAACCTCTATTAATATCCACTAACTACCTATCATCTATCTATCATCAATCTATAATATATTTATAATATATACCATGTGTATTTCTGGAGTTTCTATTATTCTTTATTGACCTATGTGTATATACTTTCAGTAATAATCCACTATTATTCATTCATTCATACATTTTCAATTTTATTTTTAAATAATCTCTCTGCTCACCATGGGGCTTGAACTCCCAACTCCAAGATCATGAGCTCCAACTGAGCCAGCCAGGTGCTCCAACCATATCCCACTATCTTAAATTACTGTAGCTTTAGGGGTGCCGGGGTGCCTCAGTTTGTTATGTGTCCTACTCTTGATATCAGCTCTGGTCATGATCTCACGGTTCATGAGTTCAAAGTCCTGCATCAGGCTCTGTGCTGACAGTGCAGAGCCTATTTAGGATTCTCTGTCTCCCTCTTTCTTTGACCCTCCCCTGCTTTCTCTTTTTCTCCTTCTCTCTCAAAATAAATAAACTTTAAAAAATAAATAAAAATAAAAACACTGTAGCTTTATATTTAGTCTTGAAATCTGTTGATGTAAATTCTCCAATTTTTTCTCCTTTTTGAAAAATTGTTGGGATGCCTGGGTGGCTCAGTCAGTTGAGCATGTGACTTTGGCTCAGGTCATGATCTCACATTTTGTGGGTCCAAGCCCCACATTGGGATCTGTGCTGAATAGCTTAGAGCCTGGAGCCTAATTCAGAGTCTATGTCTCTTTGTCTCTGCCCATCCCCCATTTGCACTGTCTCTCAAAAAAATAAACATTAAAACAATTTTTAAAATAAAAATTCTAATTTCTTTGTATTTCCATATAAATTTTATAATTAGCTTTGTCAATTTTTACAACAACAAAATCCTGCTGGGATTTTGAATGTTACTGGATTGAATTTATATATTAATTTGGGGAGAAGTGACATCTTACCAGTGTTGAGTCTTTCAATTTATGAACATAAGTATACAGTTGGCCGTTGAACAGCACAGGTTTGAACTGTATCCACTTATATGTTGATTTTTTTTTCAATAAATACAGCACAGTTCTGTAAATGTATTGTCTCTTCCTTATGATTTTCTGAATAACATTTTCCCCTAGCTTATTCATTGTAAGAATATAGCATATAATTTTTTAACATACAAATTATATGTTATTCAACTGCTTATGTTATTGGTAAGGCTTTGAGTCAATGGTAAGCTATTTAGTAGGTAAGTTTTTAGGAAGTCAAAAGTTATACATGAATTTTAGACTGTTAAATTCACTTATGAGCTCTAGAAGATTTTTTGTAGATGCTTTGGGATTTCCTGCATAAGAGGTCTCTGCAAATACTGACAGTTTTATTTCTTCTTTTTCAATCTGCATGATTTTTATTTCTTTTTCCTCTATTATTTCATGGGCTAGAAACTCCGTGCATTTATTTATCAGGATTATATTTAATAGAAATGATGACAGTATATCTTACAGGAGTGGTGAAGGTAGACATCTTTGCCTTATTTGTGATGTTAAGGAGAAAGCATTAGATCTTTCAACATTAAGTATGATATTAGTTGTAGGTTTTTCACAAGTGTCCTTGACAAGTAGAGAAAGTTGTCTTTAATTTCTCATTTACATGGAGATTTTTAAAAAATCACTAATGGAGGGGCGCCTGGGTGGCTTAGTCGGTTAAGCGTCCGACTTTCGCTTAGGTCATGATCTCGCGGTTCGTGGGTTCGAGCCCCGCGTCGGGCTCTGTGCTGACTGCCAGCTCAGAGCCGGGAGCCTGTTTCAGTCTGTGACTCCCTCTCTCTCTGACCCTCCCCTGCTCACACTGTCTCTCTCTATCTCTCCCAGAAATAAATAAAAACATTTAAAAAAAAAAATCACTAATGGGTGTTGGATTTTGTCAAATGATTTTCTGCCACTATTAAAATAATCATGTGATTTTCTTTAATCTACTAACATGATGAATTATACTGATTGATTTTTGAATGTTAAGTCAGTTTTGTATTCCTTGGAAAACTCCACTTGGTTATGCTGTATTAATATTTTTATATATTTACTGGCTTTGATTCATGAATATTTTGCTAAGAATTTTTGTGTTTCTCAATAAGGGGTATTAGTCTGCAAATTTCCTGTTATGTCTTTGGTTTTAGTATCAGAATTATGCTGGCCTTCTAAAATGAGTTGAAAAGTATTCTTATTATGCCTTCTTTTTTTCTGAAAGAATTTATACAGAATAGAAATTGTTTACTATTTCTCCCTTAAGTAGTCACTACAGTTATTAGTGAAGGATATGGCCCTTCAGGTTATTTATTTCTTCTCAAGTTGTGGTTGTCTACGTTTTATAAGGAATTGATCCACTTCATTTAAATAATCAATTTTATGGGCAAAGAATTGTTTATAATATTCTCTTTTATCCTTTTCATGTCTGTGGAATCAGTGGTGATCTCTTTTCTTAACGTAATTTATGTCTCCTCTCTTTTTTCTTGGTTAGCTTGACTAGAGGTTTATCAATTATGATGATCTCCCCCCCATGGTAAACAGGTTTTTTCCTGTTTCTTTCCTCCAGCCACAGTGCCCCTTAAGACTACTGGATTTGATGCCTTTCCACCAGTGGTTTATGCATTTTTTTTCATACAGAGAAAGGAGAGTGACACATGACGAAGGTTTCATACCTTTCCACAGCAGCTGCTTGTCCCCACCCCAGGTTTGCACAATGAAGGAGGATTTCTTCAGTCTCTCGTTCCCCAGTCTTTCTTGTGAACACTTGGAGAAGAGCATGTGAATGCATGTAAATTGTTCTTGTGTCTACATCTCCCAGGAATTCTATATTCTCATACCAGGCCACATTCAATCTTTAGTAATTTGTCAGAAGTTTTAGCTGAATTCTTATCAGCTTATATGACACCCAGCATCTGGCCCAGGTAAGCATATGCTTGTGTCCTGTTTTTCTTTGATTTCAAGTCACCTATCTTTCTTTAGATTTCAAACTAGTTGGTTATTCGCTACCTCAGCTATTTGATGGGCTCAAAAGAAGTCATGATTTTGCACTTTTTCCTGTTATAAGGTTGGGAAAGCTCTTTCTGACTTCCTACATTCTAAATAGAAACTAAAAGTCCCATTACACAGCTTTTAGTCTAGCAGATAGATTTTTTTCAATACTCATCAGGGTGAAGCATCACATGCATTTCTCATTCACATCTGAGGGACAACTATATATACTCATGGTCCTACACCAGAATTATGTCAACTCTCCTGCTCTCTGTTGCAATACAGCCAAAGGGCTCTGAGCCATCTGGATATCACATAAAACAATGTTGGTGTACTGTATTGATGATATGGTATTAATTGGGCCAAATGAGAAAGAAGCTGCAAGGAATCTGGATGTCACAGTATGACAACACATGTCGTCCACGTGCTGGCTGAGAAATCCTCATGAAGGTTCAGAAGGTTTCCACATCAGTGAAGTTTCAGGGGTCTGGTGGTCTGAAACATGATGTACTATCCCTTCCAGAGTAAAGGTAAAGCTATCACACTTGCATCTCCTATTGCTAACAGGGAAACACAATGCTTCATAGGCTTCTTCAGGTTCTGGTGACAACATACACTATCTGGAGGAGGGCTGCTATTTTTGCAAAGGGGAGCAGAGCAAGAAAAAGGACTGTAGAGGATCTAGGCAAGCAGTACAAGCAGCCATGCCTCCTGGGCCGTACAACCCAGAATCCCAGCATCAGACAGATCTGTATGGATGCTGTGTGGAGTCTGTGGATGAGAGAGAAGGATGCTGTGTGGAGCCTCTGGCAAGCTCCAATAGCACAGTGCCCTTTGGAGCTCAAGCAAACAACTCTTGGCATGCTACAGTGCCTTGGTAGAAGCTGAGCATTACACCATGGGACATCACGTGTCACATGACCAAAATTACTCATTATGATGAAGTGTGTACTCTCAGACCTACCAATCCACATGAAGCTATCCATTTTAAAATTGAAGAGATACACTGAGGATCAATTTCAAATAGGTACATCTATTCAAATAGATGAATAGGTTCTCTATTCAAATAGAGAACATCTGCAGGAACAGGTGGCCCAGATCTACCATGGCACCAATGTCTCTCCTTCAGCTGATACCGATGGCTTCACGGGGTGTTTCCCCCACAATCAACTCATGGAGAAGGAAAAAGGCTGGCTTTGTTTCATGGATGGGTGAACTCTGTATGTAGGTGCTAAGTTGAAAATGGACTGTTGTTGTACTAGAGCCCTACTCAGTGGAACTGAAAGACACTAGTAAGTGGACAGTTTTGAGTGGTAACACTTCAAGTGGAGAGAGAAGTAGCCCCAGGGAAGGTTAGTCAGACTCAGGGGCAACGGTGAATGGCTTGGCTGGTGGGTCAGATATCCACAAGAAACAAGACTAAAAAATCAGGAACAAGGAGGTCTTGTTTCCTTGTGGAAAAGGCAGGTAGAGGCACATATGAAAGTGGGCATGGACTATGGGATCTCCTGCATCCAGATACAGAGGATGCACTAAATCACCGAGTGGAAAGAATGGGGTCAGAAGACACAAGCCAGCTTTTGTCCCCAGCTACTCCAGTGCTTGCGCAATGGGTTCAGAGATTCAGCCTACGCTCACGGGCCTAATAAATATGGGTGGAGGGAAAGGAGAGGAATCCTAAGAAGCTGAGTTTAAACTAGAAGGGGCTGAGTTAATCTTGAATTTCACAGTTTCTACCACCAACAGAAGTGAGGGCTCAAAAGCGAAGTGACTTTCAAAATAAACAGATGATAGATAGATAGATAGAAAGGGAGGAAGGGAGGAAAGAAAGGAAGGAAGANTAGATAGATAGATAGATAGATAGATAGATAGATAGATAGATAGAAAGGAAGGAAGGGAGGAAAGAAAGGAAGGAAGGAAGAAGGGAAGAAAGGAAGGAAGGGAGGGAGGGAGGAGGGGAAAAGGGAGGGAGGAAGGAAAAAGGGAGGGACGGAGGGAGGGAGAGAGGGAAGGCAGGCGGGCAAGCATCTGATACTTTTTGCTTGAGTTTGTCATACATAAGATATGTGTGAATTCCTCGTCTGGAGGGAAGGGTTTGAATCTTACATTCTCATACTCCTTTCTTAACAACTTCTAAGTTCAGCTAACTTTGTGATTTCCACTTGGTATCCTTTAAATTTACTCTAATGCCAACCCATTAGTAGGAAACTGCCTCTTTTAGATGATCTTCTCCAAAACATGGCTGTTGCATGTAGCAGACTGTTACAGGAAATTTATGGGTTCCAAAAAATGGTCACATTTTGAATTGTAAAGCAATAACTTAAAATTTCTCCTTGGCTATATCACCCATACAGTGGCCCAGCTTTAGGATTTTGTTGGCCCAGCTTTTGTTGGGTGCCTAGGTGGCTCAGTTGGTTGAACATCTGACTCTTGATTACGGCTTAGGTCATGATCCCAGGGTCATGGGATTGAGCCCTGCATCAGGCTCCATGTGAGCATAGCGCCTGCTTAAGATTCTCTCTCCCTCCCCTTCTGCCCCACCCTCCTGCTCACATGCATGCACACATGCACACTTTCTCTCTCTCTCTAGAAAACAAAACCAGAACCAAAACAAAAAAACCCAAACAAACAAAAAACCCCATCCCTCTTGTGTATGTCCTTGCCCTGATAGCTCAGGAGCATAAATAAATTCTTTTTCTATGCAGAAGAGTTGAGTCATGTTTCTGCTGCCTTACTTCCTCCAAAGAACTATCAGGGTCTCATCCTCTACCCTTTCAGCTTCATCTTTTCTGTCTTTTCCTCCAAGTTGCTCATCAATGTATTTTCTTCCCTAAGCGGCATTCCAGTGTCAGCTTTTCAGTGAATACATTTTTTCATCCAAACTACATAAGCATTAGAGATGATATATGTGAATTATCTATTACAGTGCCAGGCACATAAATGTTCAGTTGGTAGTTATTATTAAAATCACATAATTTTTTATTTTTTATTTTATTTTATTTTAATGTTTTATTTATTTCTAGGAGAGAGAGACAGCGTGAGCAGGGGAGGGTCAGAGAGAGAGGGAGTCACAGACTGAAACAGGCTCCAGGTTCTGAGCTGGCAGTCAGCACAGAGCCCGACGCGGGGCTCGAACCCACGAACCGAAAGATCATGACCTAAGCGAAAGTCGGACGCTTAACCGACTAAGCCACCCAGGCGCCCCAATCACATAGTTTTTTAATAGTGAAAAGCAAAAGAGGAAAAAAATTCTATCTTAAAGGGCAATATGTGTCCAGTAATCCCTGTAACTTTTGTCTTCATCTCCTTTATTCAGGTAGCTCTTAGTTATTGCGTGATGAGGATGGAACCATATTTATACTTTTATGACTGTCTCGCTAATGAGCGCCATTGGTCACAATTGCAAGTAAGAGGAAACCAAGGCAAACCAATCCAAAGCTTGAGCCACAACACCAAGCATGTCCTCTTCTGAGTGGTATTCAGTGGTAGATTTATCAAGATTACAATAAAAAATATATAAGATGGATGGATATTTCCAGAAAAAAATAGGTACTAATAACCAGTAGTCCATATTTAGATCCATTTAAAAGGAACTTTATATATAATGGAGACATTCTGCATACAATCTTATTTCTGAAATGGAGATAAAGCAAATGTATCGTAATAGGAATAGCTTTTCAACGATGGGCTTTCGGAATTTAATTAGCATATTTAATCTGTGAACTCAGTATTTTAGAGGCCATTTTGTTGAGGCTGTGCATGGCATACATTGTTATAATTAAATCTATGACCCACTCATGCCTTGTCTGTCACTTTTCTTTTTATAATACTGCAATGGTCATTTGAAAATTTAGGTTAAAATTTCACTATTTAAATAAATTTTAATTGTATCATGAATCTTATCTTCCCATAGAAAAGACTGACCAAAAGTTACTTAGAGTTTACTAGCAACTCCCCGAGGAGTTCCCTTCTTAAGGGGTCTGAATGCTCCTGCACAGGAGCTCAGGCCAGTGAATAGGAAGAGGCAACTATACTTCCTTCGTACGCACATTTCCCTTATACACTTTCATTTGGATACTGACAACCCTATGGTTTCTATCTCCAGCCTGAACTCCACACTTATTTACTTACCTCCATGACATCTCCTCTTAAGATACCTAATAAAAATTTCCAATTTACCATATTCACACCACCCCCTGATCTTTTCTCCCCTCCACTCTTTCAGAAGTTCAGGTCAAAAACCCTGGAGTCATCCATGACTCTTTCATAATTAATACCCAATTAATTAGCGAGTCCTTTTTATATCCTGAATCTGACAACTTCTCACCACCTCCACTGTTAATACTCTTGTGTGAGCCGCCATTCTCTCTCACTTGGATCATTTTGATAGCCTTCTAACTGTTCTTTCTGTTTCCATCCTCCTCTCCTCTAAGGCCTATTAACA
The DNA here is from genome assembly GCF_008692635.1 of Crocuta crocuta. Taxonomy (NCBI): domain Eukaryota; kingdom Metazoa; phylum Chordata; class Mammalia; order Carnivora; family Hyaenidae; genus Crocuta; species Crocuta crocuta. The sequence continues at coordinate 2,155,010 of NW_027533259.1, read as the reverse complement.
ATGTAGCATCCAGTGGTCCTTTTCAAAATCTAACCAAATTATGGGACTCCCTGCTCAAAACTCTCCCATCTCACACAGAGTAAGAACCAAGTCCTTCAATGCCCTGCAAGGCTACACATGACATGGTAATCACCTCTGAACCCACCTCCCACCACAGCTGCCTTTGCTCCCTGTGCTCCAAGGACACTGGCCTCCTTTGAAGCCAGGGCTCCTGTGCTTTGGAAGAAGGGTGGAGGAGACAGAACACCAACAGTTTCTGCTACACCAATTCAAATTTTGAGATGGCATAAAATATATTCCAGCTGCATTCCATAATAGTATTTTCAGCCTATTATGTTCTGTGTAGGGATTTAAAGTATGTTTGCATATTCTTTGCTACCCTTTCTATCAAAAGAGGTGGATCTAATTCCCTTCCCTTTAAATACAAGCCAGCCTTAATCACAATCCTGCAAAGCAATGCTATCAGGAAGGGGAGAGAGCTCACAGAGGGACCATGTGTGGGTGTTCCATGTGAGAGCCACCAGCCAGCATCAGTCTCCAGACATCAGTGAGCCAGCCTTCATGTGACTGCGACTCTGCTCAAGTTGCCCTAGGAGACATCGCGTGGAGCCGAGCCCTGCCCAGACCACAGATCCATGAGCAGAACAAATGACTGATGTTTTTAAGGCCATGAAGTTTGGAGTGGTTTGTTATCCAGCCACAGATTAACTGGAACATCTCATTTCTGTGCCATTTATGGTTCATATTTCTATAAGTTGGTATCTGTTTCACTGCCTTCCTCCTCTCCCCCTTCAATTTCTTTTATGTCTTCCTCTCTTTAATGTTTCTTTTGTTCTTTCTCCCATTTTATTATCATGATAAGCATTTTTAAACAAGGAGGCCTATTAAGAGACATATTGGCCACACACATTTAAGAATTGGTTTTTGATGCAATGTCTTTGATTTTTTTGTTTTGATGCAATGTCTTTGAGATACTACTTTTCATGATGTTGATGCGGTTTCAATTTCAACTTCTTGTATATAAATTATTTTTTTAAACGTTGTCATTCTAAACATTTTTCATGAAGCTCCAATCTTAAGTCCTACCAATCACATTTCACAGGCTGTCGTGAGCACCACTGGTCTCCACCTGACCTGTCCTTTTTTTCCTAGGGTAAAAGACACAATGAGGGGTTTTCTTTAAATTACAAGAATATAGCAACCAGAAGTATAAAGGCCACAAATTTACTTACAGAGACCATCTCTGAATGCTGCTAACTGGCGATTTTATGACTGCCTCCAATTTCTGTAGTGAACGTGTAAAGACTGATCCCATAATAATATAGAGTAGCATTATGAAAAATATGCATTTTCTCTTTGGGGTGGAGGTCTTTTCACATTCTCTCCTTAATTACTTTCTGGTTTAACCCAGACCTCTGATCATGAAGGGAATTGAGACAACCAGCCCATGCTGCATGGAGGTGTGGACAGTACTGTCTTCCATTCAATGGTTCCAAAGTTTTACCCGTCCCTAAGCTGGGGGCTTCTGTCATGCTCCTCCTAATTCTAGTGGTATGAGAAAATTTTTTTATTGATATGTTTCACTTCTCCCATATAACTTTTTGTTAAAATATCACAATAAAAAAAAAACAATGCAATTAGATCTTAGATCTACTTATTCCTTTCTCTGTCGGTCAGCTTAATTATTGTTTTTACATTCAGAGGCATTTGTAGCAGCTGCCTGTTTTATCTCTAGAGACACGTGGCTCTTTCTTCTGTCCTTCCATCCCCTGGGTGACAAGGCTTCAGTCAGTCAGTGTTGTTCAATTAAAAAAGGCTGATGTAGGAAGTAGCAGGGGTTTTTCTTTCAGCTTCCTTCCTCCTGGATGTCTATGGGGTTGGTACAGTTCAATTCTTCCGAGGCTCTCTTCATTCCCAGCTGGATGAGTCCCATGCATTAGGATGGCTGAACGCTCAGACCCAGAGGAAGTGAACCCAAAAGGGCTCTGAAATTCCACGGCACACCTGAGCCATAGCAGTGCCCCTATTATTTTAAGAGTTGGCCCAAAGTGATGAAATCATGTGTTTTTGAATTAACGTTCTCCACAGATAAGACTCTAAGTGTGTCTGATTTTTCCTTTTGGGATCAGATGCTAAATGGGACTTAGCTGATATCTCACTGCTGCTTCATATACTGGAGGGAATGTGGTGTATATGAACAGTGAAGAATTGTTATTTGGAAAAAAATAAAGTTAACTACAGCTCTGTGGCGAATTGAGGAGCAATAGTTACGGTCACCTTCTATATGTTTTCTTTCAGCCCATTTCCAGATGGTTTCTTCCTCCCCATGTCAGGGACACGACTTTAAGAACTAAGACCTCTAACTTACTGAACAGTCCTGCTTTGACACTGCTGCATTTATACTTGGCTGTAACTCAGACCTCTACCTTTGATGCAACCACCTACTTCACACTTCATTTGACTAAGCACTCCAATGGCAACATGTTCAAAATTGAACTCATGATCTTCCTCAAGCCACAGATCTAATCCTTCCCCCAAGATTTCCTCTCTCATGGAATGACTCTATTGATGCTGAGAGCACCTGTTGTCCAGGCCAGACATCTGACTCCTTGGACCACAGCCGGTACTTGGTATTTTTTGGATGAATTTGAATATTCATATGGGAAATGTCATTAAACTAGAGGCTCAGCCCCTTCAAAGACCAATGAAATAGTTTGTGGCTCATCCAAAACCCAAGCAAATCTTCAATGTCTCTAAAATCCAGACTCTTTGCTCATGCCAAAGCTACCACTATTTACTCAAACAGTTGAATGCCTTCTAAAATTCCCATCATTACTGTGCATCAACATGCAGTTAAATGAATGAATTGATTATAATTTTCTTTGCTCTACCAAATTTCTACTTCTCATACTGTGCTTCATGAATGTGTCACTGCTGGAAAATGAACACTAACTGTGTATTCAGGTCACTTAATAGCAAATTTGAGTGAAATGTTGGTATCTTGATAGGAAAGATTTCTTTGAGCTCTACTAAGCATTTTTGAAAGCAAAATGTGTCAGCAGACTGAAATTACATGCAAAATTATCTGAACGATTTACATATGATAGACAGTCCCACTCTGTAGCAGATGAAGCTTTCAAAGTGTAGGGGAGGAAGCCGAATAATATCAACCTCTGCGCTAATTACTTCCAAGTCTTTGCTCATGGCTGAAGGCATAAAATGCAAACAATTATGATACACAACAGTGTACGTGTTCAGCTAACCCTGGAGGACACTATGACAACCCAAACTGCATACCTGGGGGCGACTGCTGCATTTCAACTACTCTTTTTGAGACTTAGTACTTGGTGCGATAAGGGATGCACTATTCCTGGATTTGATGCATTACTTTTCTTTGCACAGTATAAACAGGGGTGCACGCCTTGAAGAGACCAAAGAGGTGGCTTCTTACACCGGAGCTTTCCAAGCTCCAGACCACCTTAATTGCATCAAACAGTTGTCAGTTAACTAAATCCATTAGAGGTACACCACTAATTGCTCAACTATCACACCTTGTGGGAAAACGGTGTATGTCACTTGCTCTCTGATTTGGTCACTTTCAGCTCATGCTTTCCACTATTCAACAAAATCCTGAAAAACAAGTAATGAAATCTGGGTATGAACTAGAGCCCAGCTGATAAGTCTTTCAATTAAAAAAAAAAAAAAAAATCCAAGGTACTGTGTCCATTTGAATAATTCCAAAATTTCCGAGAGATTTTCCTTAGGTATGGTTAGGTAAGAGTACCTCTTTCCTTTTTGGTTGGACTGTTTCTACATTCCTTCACTTACTTCTTTCCTAGGCCACAAATGTCATAATAGCAACAGCCAACATTTGCTGAGCACTTACTATGCCATGTACCTTATTTAGATCACAGTTCCTCAACCTCAGCACTACTGACATCTTGAACCAGGTAATTCTGTTGTGGGACATGCACGTAAGATGTTTATCAGCACTCCATTCCTCTATCCTCCACCCATCTCAGAGTTGTGACAACCAAAAATCTTTCCACAAATTGCTAAATATTCATTCCATGGTGAGGAAAAACTGCCCACAGTTGAGAATTACTGCCTCAGATATATCAATTTATTTAATCCTCCAAACTATTGTGGGAGGTAAATTCTACCCTCCACTGTACAGGTGAGAAAACAGAGGCACAGACAGATTCAACAACTTGCCTAAAGTCACACAGCTTGTAGAAATACAGCTGGTGTTTGATCCAAGGTAGTCTGACTCCATAGCCCCAACTCTTAACTGCTGCCCTAGAGCTCAACCCCCTTCTGACCTTAGGGCTTAATAAGAAGAGGCTTGTTGGATCAGAGTCCTTTCCAGGGTTATTGAAAAGGAATTGCTTCTGCAATGAAGACTGGTTCACAGATTGAAAGTAACTTGAACATAAGAGGGGGGCACCTGGGTGTCTCAGTCAGTTAAGCTTCCAACTTTGGCTCAGGTCATGGTCTCATGGCTTAGGAGTTTGAGTTCCACGTTGGCATCTGTGCTGACGGCTCAGAGCCTGGAGCCTGCTTCAGATTTTGTGCCTCTCTCTTTCTCTCTCAAAAATAAACATTTTAAAAAATTAAAAAAAAAAGAGAGGAGGAGGGAAGAAGGCCTAAGATCCCCACCTAACTAGGTATACCTGGGTCACAGTCATTCAAAGAAAATATTCTTCAAATATATGGTCACCCATGTATAAAAACTCTAAAAACCTACAGCATTGTAACCTTGTCCTTCTACCACCTAAATCATTTTTAGATCTAGGCAGAATAAATGCTGAGCATAATTTAAGCGCCTTCTCTCTTTTTTTTTTTTTTTTACAAACAATGCAACAAAACATTATATAACAGTGATTTCCTGATAAATTTCAACATAGTATATTTCATGTTTTATTATGTTTGGTGTTAGAAATGAAGATGTTTATGAAGTGTATATTAAAATTAGGGTTGAAAAAAGTTACATTTTTTGTGATGAAAATTTTTACGATTTACTCTTAGCAACTCTCAAATATGCAACACAGGATTATTGACTGTAGTTGCCATACTATACATTGTATCTCCATGACTTATTTATTTAATGACTGGAAGTTTGTACTTCTTGACTCCCTTCACCCATTTCGCAACCCCCCACCTCCACAATGCCCTTTCCACCTAGCCGTCAGTCTGTTCTCTGTATCTAGGAGTTCGGTTTCATTTTAGCTTTTTCATTTCACATAAAAAAATCCTAAGAGTATTTGTCTTACTCTAACTTTTTTCACTTAGTATAATACCCTTAAGATACCTTAATATCTGCATAGCTGAAAATAACAAGATTTCATCCTTTTTATAACTGAGTCATATTCCATCATACATATGTACCACATCTTTATCCATTCATCCATCGATGGACACTCAGGTTGTTGCATATTGTGGCTACTTTAAATAAGGCTGCAGTGAACACTGGGGTGCACAGACCTTTTCAAATTAGTTTTTCATTTTCTTCAGATAAATGCTCAGAAGTAGAATTGCTGGATCATATGGCGGCTCTATTTTTAGTTTGTTGAGGAAAGTCCATATTGTTTTCCACAGTGGCTGCACTGATTCACACTCCTGAAGCACCTCCTCTCTTAATGGAAATAACTGGCCCACCAGCCAGCCCAATTCTCCTCATTAGACACCTTCCTGTAATTGGAGATTCATATCTTCCAATTATAGAATTCATTTGCAGATGACCCTTGTTAAAATGCTAAAATCCATATTAAGCTCTATTAGCCTTCATTTAAATAAATTAATCAAATTAGTTACTCATTTAGCCATTAGAAAGTGAATTATGAACAGAGTAGGTCTTATGGTCCAGTCAGGAGCAGGGAAAATCTGGTTACAAGGTCTTCTGCAGGGAAGCCACATGTGGGGACGATAGCACTGTGTGGAGCAGGTACAGGACAGGCAAGGTGCTGGGCAGGGGTTGGGTGGCCAGCAGTGAGGAGGAGGCATGGAGAGTCACTTACATTCTTCTAAGTGTACTCTGCCTCCTTTCCGCCCTCCACTGCAGTTCCCAATTGGACAATTTCTTCCCGCTCTGACATTCCAGAGTTCTTCTCTCAAAATGCAGATTGGGCCCAGCCTATCCAAGAAGGCTGCACAGCAGACCTGCCACTTTCCAGCAAACCATGAGGGGCTGAACTCTCCCCCACCGCTCCTCCTCAAATCAGCTACCCAAGCTGATTTCTACTTCAATGATACATGGATTTCTTTGTGCAGGAAACCTAAGCCTGAATTTGCAATGCACATGGCTTTCCCTTGGTCCTGGTTTCTCCAAACATCTTCCAGAACACAAAATGTCACCACCTTCTGTGGGACATCTCAGGTAAGGTGGATGTTATCCTTTGGGAGGCAAACAGGAAATCCATTCCTTCTCTCCCTTTTATTACCTCCAAACAAATACAAGAACAGAACTGCTTATTTTCTTTGATTCAGAACGTGGCAGACAGTAACCACATGAAAAGGTTTCCTATCTGGCAGTGACTATTTTGAGAATTTTTCTTTAAAAAAGGAAGGGAAGAATAAAATGCCCCTGAAATGTAAACTGGGCTCTGTAATCAAGCACTTTAATCTGCTCAGAACAATTTTCAAGTATTCAACTAACAGAAAGCTTCTTCAAAATATGAACAGACAAGAAAACCAGATCCAAGGTTCATTAACTGATATAACAGGAAAAAGTTTTATTGTGGAACTCTTAAAGGCCAGTGACTTTAAAAAAAAGATAAGAAAACCATTACGTGGATTAAAAAGCTAGGCTGGGTGGTTAATTGTCAAGAGTAACCAGAAAAACCCCACACGAGCAGACTGCATTTATCAAGCAGGCCTGGGGATGGAAAGTTGGCCTAAATCTGATCAAACTACCTTGTGCCTTTTGAGAATATCAGGGTGAAGGATAAGCATATACAAGCTTGGATTAAAAAAAAAAACCTTCTATTTATTATATTCTGCAACTATGATCTTTTAAAACGGTGGCCTTAGGAAAATCTGCTTTGGCAAGCAACCGCAGAGGCTCCTGTGGAGAGGAAGTGAAAAGACTGGGCTTATATACAAGGGCTGCTGGCACGTTCAAAGCGCAGGGGATAGTTCACAGAGCAAAATGTAGTCCTAAGTAAATGGGTTTCAGGCAATTTCAGTGTTAAGATAACATCATTAAGAGTAGAACAGATTGTGCTCAAACCCTGCTGTTTATAATTAACACGTTGCTTCCAAATACTCCAGGGTCCCTGGTAAATAGTCTTCTGCTCACATCCACCCAGACCAATCAGAGTATTTTCATCAGATTCCATGCTGGGCCAGCACCTGTCTGGACAAATCCAATAGAGCCAAAGAACTCCTCTCCCTGGCCAGCTAAGTAGTTGGATGAACACAGCTTGGCTTAGTCATTGTCACAGTGTCCATATGGCTTTGAAGCTTGTTTTCACAAGAAATCATACAAGTATTTTATTATGTCAAAGTTCACCGTCCTATAAACAAAAATAGATAATATGTTAGCATCCTCACCCCCTAGACTGCTCAGCTTTGTATGTACGGTTCTGGGAGGCACATGCAAAATTATACACAACTAATGCTAACCAATTCTATAGTGCTATGAAAAGCACCAAGACAGGAATGGCATTAATTTTATAAAATGTCACTAGGAAGAAGGTTTCTTTGAAAAGTTTCCTCCCCCCACCCCAACCCCATGCATAAAGTTTGCTTTTCTGAGGGAAAAAAGAAAAAAGGAAATGAAGTTAGAACCATCCAACATTCTCTATTTCAATTATCCTACAGAAAGTTAAGATTTCACTTGAAAACTATTTGCTTTTTGTCTAATAACCAGAATAAAGTAATTAGAGATGCAAAAGTATTTAAATCTTCTCTGCTTCTGAACACTGTTTATCTTCCAAAACACCTGTTTTATCATTACATTATGCATAGCTCATCTGTCCTCATTTGTAGTTTTCATTCTTTTCAGTCTTTCAACACTTGGTGACCTGCGTGCATATTGTAACTAAATCTGTATGATCCAACAATATGATACAACAAACAGACGATGTGAATGTATATTTTTGTACTCCGATGGCAGGCAGAATAAAATAGCAGAGGGGCAGAGACATATAATTATTTTCCTTTCTCCAAACTCATTCTTCACCATAAATATTCAGACTTGGAGGTTATTATTTGAATAAATGGTCAAAATAATTAGATATAATGATCTAGCAATAAGTGTAAAATTAAAGCCTTGAAGTATTCAGTTCTGCAAAAATAATCATCCATGTGAGAACAGCCTTTTCAAGATTCAGTAATTACATGCTCTTATTTATTACACCATCATCAATTAATGTTTTTGTCTATCATTTTGTAACACTTTCTAAAAAAGTTTCTAAGCAAATGACTGACATATCAAATATTGTTTGAAATTTGGAATGGGGAACTGCGGATGCTGCTTGTGAAAACACATTTAAAAATAGCTCAAATGAGATGCTATGGCTATTGTGGCATCTCATGTAGGACCAAAGAATACCTTAATTTTTTCCTTACAATGGTGCCTCTGAAGATACTAGACCTTTCCAAGTGGCATAAAAACACTGCCAGGACAATCCTGTTATCATTCACAGTAATAAAGAAACTACAAATAGTTACTAAAATTAAAAAAAAAAATCTCAGGCATAAAGACCTGAGTTGTATGGATATTATATCATCCTCTATATTATTTTTATGTTTTTCTTCTAATTCCAGGACTTCCCAAATTTACTGGCAACAAGGTATCACTAACCTTTTTTTCCCCTCAAATCATTAAGTGCAAACTTCCAGTTGGACAAAACTGTCGAAAAAATATAAATTATCCTGGTTGAAAATCAGATCCTTTTTAGAAGATGTTGGGAGGAGACAGACATAAATGGCTATTTCTAACCAGAGGCAAAAAGGTAAGGGGAATTTGTTCATTTTCTCCAGGCACATATCCCCACAGTAACTTTTTTGGGTCTTAATCTTATAAACCAAAAGTGACAAGGTAAAGTGGCCTTAATGTTAAGTTTTATTGTTTTGGGCTTTGGGATTTTTCGCCATTGAGTGGGAAATGATTAGAAGAAGCTAAGGTTAAAACATTTAAAATTGAAAACTACTGGATTAGAGGGTATTATGTGAAAGAATATGGGATAGTCGTACAAAACAACCAATATGAAGACATATCTACAAATACTAAGAAGGAAAAGGGCAGAATTGCAACTCAGTACTGAAAACTCAGGACAAGCATCTGTATAATGGACTAGGACCAGAAGAAAATACAAACAAATGAAATACTGTGATTTGTTAGTGGCAGGACTCTTGTATTTTACTCAGTCTAGATGTATAACTTTAGCATAATTTGTGGAAAAGTTTTATTTGCTAGAACGAATGGACTGACTTAAAAACACTACACTATTTGAGTGCATCCATTCATAAAAGTGTCACTACATCCCATTTGTCTGCTTTGTCACTGGGATGTATTCAAGCAAACTGAATAACACCTTTAAGACTTTTGGACTTTTTCAAGACAATAAATTACTCAGGAACTGAACACATAAGATCATTCCTTTAAGAAACATTTACTGAGCCTAGTCGCTCAGCTGGTTAAGTCACTTGATTTCAATTTGATTTTAAAAAAAAATTTTTTTTAATGTTTTATTTATTTCTGAGAGAGAGAGAGAGAGAGAGAGAGACAGCGTGAGCAGGGGAGGTCAGAGAGAGAGAGATACAGAATCTGAAACAGGCTCCAGGCTCTGAGTTAGCAGTCAGCACAAAGCCCGACGCGGGGCTTGAACCCACGAAGCGTGAGATCATGACCTGAGCCGAGGCCTTAACCGACTGAGCCACCCAGGCGCCCCGATTTCAATTTGACTCTTGATTTCAACTCCAGTCATGATCTTACAGTCATGAGATCGTGTCCAACATCGGGCTCTGCACTGACAGTGTACAGCCTGCTTGGGATTCTCTGTCTCCTCTCTCTCTCTCTGCCCCTCCCTCATTCACACTCTCTCAAATTAAACTTTTAAAAAAAATGCTTAATCTTAGAAAGAAAAAGAAACATTTACTGCTCAAGATGTATAAATGTCTTTCTCCATCATCTCTCCATCTCCCAATGTAAATAGGTGACTTGCTTACTGATCCCCACATATATTATTCTAGGAAATGGCAGAATTTCAAAGAATAACTACCAGGACATCAAAAATTATGTCATACATTCCAAAGATTACAGGACTTGGAGACACAATTCACTATAAAGAATGCTTTAACTGACAAAGAGGGTTATGTTCTTTGTACGTACTTTCTCTGGGTTTTCAGGGCTTCTGATGCATATTAAATTTATATAAATATGATTTTAAGATTTTGGATAGTTGTACAAGAGCTACTTGTTCTCTTAGAACCAAAATTAATTATTTTCCTTCTTTTTAAAAATTTTGATGTTTTTAATTTATTTTTTGAGAGAGAGAGAGAGAGAGAAAGCAGGGGACAGGCAGAGAGAGAGGGTGACAGGCTGACGGCAGCGAGCCTGATGCAGGGCTCAAACTCACCAACTGTGAGATCAACTATGAGATGAACACCCAGGTACCCCAGAGAAGTAAGCATATAGAAAAAAATAGGACAAACATAAATAATATCAGTGACAATTTACCTAGGAGTAATTAATTCCTTTTTTTCCCAAGTTTTTATTGAATTTCCAGTCAGTTAACACAGAGTATAATATTAGCTTCCGCAGACAATACAGTGATTCAACACTTACATACAACACTCAGTGCTCAACACAAGTGTGCCCTCCTTAATCTCCATTGCTATGTCTCTCATCCCTTTCCTCTCCTGCCTGCTGGTGCCCATCAGTTTGTTTTCTATAGTTAAGAGCCTGTTTCTTAGTTTTCCTTTTTTTTCCCCCCTAGGAATATTCCTTCTTAAATCAGCATTCAGAACACTCTTACAGAAGTTAGTTACACGACATATGTCTGAAGATTTAATTTTGCCTTTATCCTTTTATTTCACTTTGTTGATTCTTTCACTACCCTGAAATACTTTTTTTCTCATGGGATGCTATTTTCTTTCTTTTTACTTTTGTGGGCAGTTTGAATTTTTAGTTTGGTTCTTCTGACAACTTGCCACCAGACAACTTTAAGTTTCAATCCTGTTATCTTGTATTGTCTTCCCAAGGACTGTGTTAAGAAAGAAACTTAAAACTACCATTCACATTAAGAACATCCTAATGACAATATTTAATAAGCTTCTCATCAGCTGTCTTCTCCCATATTCTACTTCCATACTTACTACTTCCTTTAAAGCTTCTGACGACTTCTCTGTTCAAACTTTCTCACTGTTCCTTGGTCAATAAAGTTCTCTATGTCTTCTCTCTCTCCCATTCATGTTTTTCNGCCTCTTCCTCAACTCTTTCCAATGAGGTTAGACTCCAGGTAGTCCTGTTGGGTGGGGTCAGTGTCCTGGTACCAAAAGCTCTGCTCCTCTGAGACTCAGATCATTCCATTTACCACCTTGTATGGCCCTGCCACTATCTCTTAGTCACTGAAAATGCAGCACCCAGTTCAGTCCTCCTCTCCATTCCAAGATCTGTATCAGTCTTAGTGACTTCACTGCACACCTGTCTTCCTTGCCTTCAATGGTATTTTCTTTTTTGAGGAAAATTTTTAATGTTTATTTTTGAAGAGACAGAGCACAAGCTGGGGAGGGGCAGAGAAAGAGGGAGACACAGAATCCAAAGCAGGCTCTAGGGTCTGAGCTGTCAGCACAGAGAGTGAGGTGGAGTTGGAACTCACAAACTGTGAGATCATGGCCTGAGCCAAAGTCGGACACTTAACTGACTGAGCCACCCAGGCACCCTAGTGACATTCTTTTCTACTCTTAGATCATACTCAGAAATATTCTGCCTCTAAAAACATAAATTCAGGCATTCTATCCTCTGATCCCCAAGCTCTTTCTTTAAGCTATCTGGAACACCTTAAAACAGTTCACGAGCCCCCGTACTTTGTCTTGATCTACAAATACTTTGTATTACATGCTAGGCACTGAACTACTGGCCCTCTACTGGCTTCACTTCCTTCCTTCCCTTCCTAGATCAGACTCCATGGAATGTTACTTCGAGCACTCACTTGCTGGCATCCACCAAATTCACCTGGCAAAACCCCAATCCTTTGTGATTTCAACAATGCCCCTTTGCTCTCCCAGTACCTGGGACATATGGAATGCTACTGGAGAGGATCACAAGTTTCACAGATCAGTGCCACTGTAAATTCAAGCTCAGGAACCTTAAATGGGCCCTCAATATTCCCAGCAAGTTTGCTTTTCCTGGTAGCACTTTCTTTTATTCCCTATGGCAGCTATTTCAAATACCCACGTTCCTCACAGATTTCCATAACTTCTGTCCTTAGTCTCAAATTTGCCTCCTTCCTTACTGGCAAAAGAGAAGACATAAGAATACCCTCAACTTCTGGCCACCAAATTTTCAAACTCAGCTCCATCTGAATCTACTTTTTCCTTATGCTATAATGCAAAAAGAGTCCCCTCTTTCATCCAGGGCTACTTCTTTCAACTCATTTCTAAATCCCACGTGGATATACCATTTCAAGGACTTGAGGCTTTAAATTAATCTCTCTATCCTTCGTATCATTGATTCTCTTCTATCACCCCTTTCCCATAAGCATTTAAATACACTCAAACGTTTAAACAATAATAACCCTCTCACATTGTTAGTAGATAACAATCCTCTCTCTAAACAAAACAAAACAACAAACCTAGAATATAGGCTCATGAGGATGGGGTATAGTAGATCTGTTATACTTGTTGCTATATCCCAAAGCCTAGCACAGTGATTATAATGGGCAACACGATAAATGTTAAGTGAACAATGAATTAAAACCATTCTATTTGCTGCATCAATTTCTTCTAAATACTATAATCTCTGACTTCTAACCCACTGTATTCCTGTAGGTATTCTTGATAAAGCTACAAATGACTGTTTTATCATTAAAACAGATGCTTGATTTCCTGGTAGTAATTGCCAGTTTTGACCATCACTCCCTTCCCATAGGTTTTCCTACTTTTCTTGTGTATATAACTCCATATGTAACTGCTTTATCCACTTGATATACTGTATCAATAGTATTTTTATGTTTTTACCCTTCAAAAGTATGATTTTTAATAACCGTACACTGCTTTTTAAAAATAAGAATGTACAATAAATTAGCGATCCATTCTCTTGTTTTGGACATTTAGGTTGTGTCCTCTGATCTAATCATTCATTCTCTACCACAGGTGTCAGCATCAAACATACCTACCTCTTCTTTGGTAACTATCCTTGAGATCTCCTATCTCCACCATACCTCAGTTTGGAATGAAACTCTGTCTCTTTAGCTCCCTTTTTGTTGCTGTGCCAAAACACAGGCCCAGAATGGTTCCTTTTCATCTGAGGTTTTACTGCTAATCACTATAGGAAAATATGCACTGCTTTTATATTTCACACATACTAAGTTTAAAGCATTGTTTTTAAGTTTGAGGTAAGACAGTAACTGACATAGTTTCTGCGTTGAGCTTTGTGGACTTACATGGTAGAAAGAAAAAAATCTAATTATTGAATTAAGTAATTAATTAAAACTATGATAAGTATCAGAAGAGAAGAATGAGACCAGTTTACCTAAGTGTGATTGGAG
>NW_027533259.1:2118734-2141197 GCF_008692635.1 Crocuta crocuta | reverse complement strand
ATTGGAGTGGGGGGGGGGGGAGGATGATGGTGGTTTAAGAACACTTTTCATTTAAATTGACATTACAGGTTAAGCAGCAGTTAGCAAGATAAAGGAGAGGAGGAGTTGGAAAGTGCTGTGTTTCCAAAGATGGGAAGCATAATGGTGAATAGGAAGAACTAATTAAAAGCCAGCTGGGTTAAAATGCAAATACCAAGGGGAGCAGTGTTTGTACCAGACGTGGCCTGGGCAGCACAGTGACATGGCAAGGGCCAGAGCACTGGGGTCTTGTAGGCTATTTTAAAAATTCCTGTTTTTTTTTTACCCCAAGAGTCATGGGAAATTATTGAAGACTTTTTTTTCTTTAAGTATAATTGATGTACAATGTTATATTAGTTTCAGGAGTACAAGATATTGATTCAACAATTCTACCCAAGATTCAGTGCATACACAGTAAGTGAAGTCACCATCCATCACCAAACATTACTGCCATCTTAATGACTATATTTCCTGTGCTATTATTTTTCATCTCTACAAATTATTTTGTAACTAGAAGTTTGTACTCCTTAACCCCCTTTATGTATTTCACCTATTTCCCCAACTACTTCCTCTCTGGCCACCACCAATTTGTTGTCTGTATTTACAAGTTTGTTTGCTTTTTAGGGGCACCTGGGTGGCTCAGTCGGTTAAGCGTCCATGTTCAGCTCAGGTCATGATCTCGCGGTTTGTGGATTCGAGCCCCACATCAGGCTCTGTGCTGACAGCTAGGAGCCTAGAGCCTGCTTCAGATTCTGTGTCTCTCTCTCTCTCTCTGCCCTTTCCCTACTTATACTCTGTCTCTGTCTCTCTCTCTCAAAAATAAACATTAAAAAAAATTTTTTAAGTACTTTTTAGATTCCACATATAAGTGAATTTATATGGTATTTGTCTTTCTCTTCCTGACTTAATTTCACTTGGCATTATACCCTCTAGACCCACCCATGTTGTTGCAAATGGCAAGATCTCATCTTTTTTAAGACTGAGTAATATTCCATTGCATATTACCACATCTTTATCCATTCATCTATCAGTGGACACTTGGGTTGCCTCCATGTCTTGGCTACTGAAAATAATGCTGCAATAAGCAGAGTGGTGCATATATCTTTACTAATTAGAGGGGTTTTTTCATAAGGAGTTAATATCCAAAATATATAAAGAAGTTATATCATTAAACACCAAAAAAATCCAATCCAATTAAAACGTAGGCAGAGGATTAAAAGATGGTTTTTTTAAAAAGATTAAAAGATTTAAAAATGAGCAGATTTGAACACTTTTCCAAAGAAGACATATAGATGGCCAACAGACAGGTGAAAAGATGCTCCACTAATAATCAGAGAAACACAAATCAAAACCACAATGAGGTATCACCTCACAGTGGTCAGAATGGCTAGTATCAAAAATCCAGGTAACAAGTGTTGGCAAGGGTTTGGAGAAAAGGGAATCCTCATGCACTGTTGGTGGGAAGGTAAACTGGTGTGGCCACTATGGAAAACAGTGCAGAGGCTCCTCATAAAAAGATTATCCAGTAACTGCACTATGCGGTATTTACCCAAAGAAAACAAAAACACTAATTCAAAAAGATATACTGAAGACTTTTTAAGTAGGAGGGTGACATTAAATTTTTATAAGATAATTCTGGCTATAGTGTGGACAACAAAATATAAGGGGATAAGAGTAGACAGAAGACCAATTAGGAGGCTACTAGAGAAAAGACGATGGTGGCTTGGTCTAGAGGGGTAACAGTCAGTAAACGTGAATGAATCTGAGGTATGTAGGAGGGACTTGGTAATCAACAGAACTAATGCTTGGAAGCTGGAAGTGTGGGAGACAGGAGTGTCAAGAATGACTCCCAGGTCTGAAGCCAGTACCTCAGGCCAGCAGCACATGGCCGACTGCAGGGCTAACTACTGAAACAGGGGTCCTGGAGGGAAGCTGGATCATTCCTTTTTGGTTGGCAGGCAGAAGCAGAGGTTAGAAATCCCGAGTTCAGTTTTGGAAATGTATTGATATAGCAAAGAAACATCCAATAAAGGTCAAGAATATCAGGAAAAAAAGGTCTGGCCTTTAAAAACCGGGGAGTTATTAATACAGAGATGGTTGTTTAAGTCATGAGTGTAGCTAAAATTGCCTAAGGAAGAAGTATGATATGAAAAGAGAAAAGAGCCAAGCCTCAGGGACCAGCTAGATTTAAAGGTCAGGTGGAAAGGATAAACTGGAAAAAGAGCCTTAGAAAAAAACCACCAAAGAATAAAGAGGAAAACCAGAAAACTGGAATCACAGGCTCTAAGAAAAAAGAGTTTTAAAAGAGTGGTCAACAGTGTTAGATGCCACTGAAAAGAAATTCTCATTTTGAGAGACATACTTTCTTCCCTAGAACTTCTCGAAGTACTCATAATTAGTTTCATCCATTTTGTACGTGAAAGGCCCTGAAATACTCGAGACGGTTACCAAATCCTTCCTAAGGCTTTTTTCTCTCATAACCTGTCCCTTAGGGATGTGACATGGTTCCTCATTCCACCACTTTCCTTCTGCCTTCTCCCCTTAACACCGGCACGTCCCATTTGTCAAAGCCCCTCTTAAAACGCCAAGCACAGGAAAGTACACCAGATTTGTTTTGCCTATGGCAATGCACAGTAGACCTATTACCTCCCTTGAATGAGACACCAGCTAAAATGCTTAGGACTTAAGCCAGATTTCTCCCACCTCGTTTAAGTACATTTGAGGGGGTTTTTTGTAGCCAATTATCCATTAAATCCTACCTTGCTGCTATGGGATCATTATTCCAGTCTTGTAAGGTTTTTCAGAATCTTGCTTTTTGCCATCTAACAAATTAGCTAATTCTCCCGATTATGTGTCATGTGTAAATTTGATGAGAGGTTCATTGTACAGTGAAACTTATTCATTCTTGGCACTTAAATGATCTTCTCTTGCTGAAATGACTGATGACATTACATTAGGAAGAACATTAATTTTTATATTTAGTATATCATTTACATAATTCAAGACATTTTACATTAATGATTATCCTGTGCTTACCTAGCAATAGCTCTGATGAAATCTAGAGATACTGTGCATTTGTATTTTGGTCCATCAAGCTGATCGTCATGGCCAACCAGGGTTAACAGCTGAAGGGTCACTAGAGAGGTAATCTAAAAATAAGAAAACATTTTTGAGATGTTTTATCAAGATTACATGATGCCCTCATTTCTAAAACATTTTATAGTTCCTTTGGTGAAGACATATAACTGAATTCATAAGAAAACCTGCAAAGAACGTAACTGTGAATTTGTATACAGATATTTGTACATATACTTAAAAGTCTTGGTTAAACCAACAATAAGCTTTAAGGATTCCACTAGAGACAGCTTTGTTTCATTAATGACTCACACAATTGCTAACCTTTAAAATATATAAATAAAGCACACTCCTTCTCTACTCAGAATTTTATGGAGTTTCTATCTTAATATCTCAGAATATCAAATCTGTACTGCCTTGAGAATTGAGCACTTATAATGTGGATGTGGGTCTTTTAAAGTTTGGTAGCATGTTAAACGGGAGATAAATACATTCTTCAGGCCTAGGCTTAGTCTTGCTTTAAAACTGATCACCAGTTGGGTAGTCAGAAAAACACCAGAAGGATTAGTACTGGCAGAAACAAAAATGCGTTCTGACAGATCAAATCAAAATATAAGATAACATCACATTCATAAGGCCAACAAAAGTATTAAGTATGATAAAAATCCAAGAGAAAAAGCTGATCCAAGAGCTGAAATACTTTGAGCAGCCCATTCTTTTCTCCCAATTTCTTATTCTCATCTCCTGGACAATAGGAGAAGTCGTCAGCAATGGCAACAAGAAAAGATTTGGAAACTTGCTTTGTGGCAAGAGAAGGGATAAGAGTTTTTAAAACCTGTAATACCTAATGACAAGTCTTAGGAATTAAAAATACTTAGCTTGAGATTAAAACTTTGCAGATGCTCAGTAAACATTCTATGAGTGATCAAAAACAGTAATAGCAGAAATTATTTGCTCGGTACCACATATTCTATACACAGTATCTCATTTATTCCTCATAACCTTAGAACTTGGACACTGTTACACTCAGTTTATTGATGAACCTTAGAGGTGTTAATAAGCAACTTTCCCCAGAGCTGGTAGGTGACTTAGCAAGAATTCAAATCTAGAGTCCCTGCTCATCCTACTACACTATAGAGACTAAAGTCTCTGCCCATCACAATTTTTAAGAGAAAAGTGTTATGCAGTGTTCAGTCAGCTGCCACTGCTTTAATAACAAGTTAAAAAATGAACAGATGGTAGATACTACAGTATTTTATATACAGAAAGTTCTATATTTAGCAAATATGAAGGATTTCTGCTAATTAGAAAAATATTTTGTGTTAAAATATCAAAATATGAAGCTCTGTATTCAAAGAGTTAAGACTTTAATTTCTAATTCAATATCACAAATTAGGCTATGTCTAAAACATTTTTTACAGATGATCTCTGTGTTGAAAAAGTTCTGCATTCTGTAGCTGTTATATGCTGTTTTACAAGTCTACTAGATCAAGCTTATTTACATGGCTGAAATCTTACATACTCCATTTTTTATCTATTTCATCTATCAAAATTGGCAAAAGGAATTAAAACTCTCCCATTACAAGGAGTTTGTCCTTTTTGTAGTTGTTAATTTTTGCTTTGTTTTGAACCTGTTACTAAATGTATACACTTAAAAACTGTATTTTGCTGGCAAATTAAATCTTTTCGTTACCATCTAATGGTCACTTTGTTCAGTAATGTCTTTGACTTACAATGTATTTTTTCTAATATTAATATACCTATATCAACATTCTTTTAGGTGATGTGTTTTCCTTTTAGACCATCTTCGTATGGTCTAAAATTTATTTTCTTTTTCTTTAAAGTTTATTTATTTATTTTGAGAGACAGAGAGAACATGAGCAGAAGAGGGGCAGAGAGAAGGGCAGAGATGTAGAATCCTTCTGATAGTGTGGAGCCTGATGCAGGGCTTGAACTCATAAACTGTGAGATCATGACCCTGAGCTGAAATCAAACACTGTATGCTTAACTAACTGAGCCACCCAGGCACCCTTCAAATTTTTAATTTTCTTAGTTTTAGACAGTTCTCATATAAACAACATGTAGTGTGATTATCCAGTCTGACAATCTCTACCATTTAGACTGTATGCTCCATTTGCCTTTACTGTAACGATATTCTAAAATTTTTACTTCTACCATTATGTCAACCTTTCTTTCTTCTTTTCAAAATTTTTAAACTCTTTTCATGTTTATTTATTTTTTTAAGAGAGCAAACATGAGCAGGGGAGGGGTAGGGAGAGAAGGGGACAGAGAATCCGAAGCAGGCTCCATGCTGAGAGCAGCAAGCCCAATGAAGAGCTTGAACTCACAAACCATGAGATCATGACCTGAGCCGAAGTTGCATGCTTAACCAACAGAACCACCCAGGCGCCCTATGTCAACCTTTCTATTTGTTCTTCTTCTATGTGTCTTTCTTGTCTTTTATTGAACTAAATTATAATACTCTCCCATTCTATTGTTTGCTCTACTATATTGAAAGTAGTTATATACTCCAATTCTAATTTGTTTTGATTTCTTCTTTAGCTCCAAAGTTATTTTAGAATTCTTTTTTTTTTCTTTTAATGCTTATTTTCTTTTATTCAGAGAGACAGACAGAGTGTGAGAGGAAGAGAGAATCCCAAGCAGGCTTGGCACTGTCAGCATTTGTGAGATCATGACCTGAGACAAAAACAGAGAGTCATATACTTAACCAACTGAGCCACCAAGTGCCCAAGAATTCTTTAATTTCCAAGCCATTAAGTTTTTCTAGTATTTTTAAATTGGGGGTTTTTCTTGAGGGGGTTTGCTGGAAATCACAGGATATGGTCTTGGTGCTAGCAAGCCTTTGACATTTGTTCAGTTGGTTTCTCCAGGAGGAAAGAAGAGTACACAGGGACCTAAATGTCACTGTGACAAAGAGTGGAACTGACCACAGTAGTCACCCTACCTGTCCAGCCTGCCAGGCCCCTTTCCCCTTTTTCCTCAGAATGTCTCCAGATGACGGCAACTGAGCACAGAACATGCCCAGAAAATATACTGACCTCACACCAGGAAAACAAGACAGGATGAGATAAAAGTCTTCTCTCTTACACAAGTACCTACATGATACATCCTTCATTTTGCTTCCCTGCCTGCAAAACCTAAAATATTTACAAAGCGGCTCTTTACTGAAAAAGTCTGCCAACCCTTGCATTAGAAAACTGCTAGGTTCTGATGATTAATTTAACCAATGTGGAAATCAAGATGCTCACTGACTTGCCCGAAGTGATAATGACTGGACAGAGCCAGAAACTCAATTGGCTAGGATTTGTTTTCCTAACTACAACTCCAAAACTTTTGAAAAGCATGTAAGTGCTTTCTGCCTTGAATCAGTTTTACTTTTCCTTGTATCTTCACTGGATGAGATAAAAGTCTAATACAACTCATTTAATGTTAGCTCTCTTAGCTGTGATCACAGTTTAGTTATGATTTTCTTAGTAACATTATTCATGCGTATGAACAAAGTTAATGAAAGGTAAAAAAAAGTTTCATGTTATTCAAAATTTTTACAAAAGATAAGAGTTTCCATTTGCCTAGTTTAGGAGTTAAGTTCACTGAAACAAAAATTATTAAAATTAAGTTGGTTGTTTAAAACATGTGAAATAGTGATATGCCAATCAAACG
The DNA here is from genome assembly GCF_008692635.1 of Crocuta crocuta. Taxonomy (NCBI): domain Eukaryota; kingdom Metazoa; phylum Chordata; class Mammalia; order Carnivora; family Hyaenidae; genus Crocuta; species Crocuta crocuta. The sequence continues at coordinate 2,134,423 of NW_027533259.1, read as the reverse complement.
AGGCCATGTGTAAAGTACTTAGCACAGGGCCTGGGACACAGTATTCAGTAATATGAGGTATTATTAATATTGTTACTACCTATTAGCATTATTTTTCAACTTCAAATTTAATGAGTTTATTTTCTAACAGCCCATTCATTTAGTTAAAACTTACTATATTACTGGGCGCCTGGGTGGCTCAGTTGGTTAAGTGTCCGACTTCAGCTCAGGTCATGATGTCATGGTTCGTGGGTTCAAGCCCTGTGTCGGGCTCTGTGCTGACAGCTCAAAGCCTGGAGCCTGCTTCGGATTCTGTGTCACCCTCTGTCTCAGCCCCTCCCCCACTCATGCTATGTTTCTCTCTGTCTCAATAATAAACATAAAAACAAATTAAAAACTTACTATATTATTTAAAACCACTGAATTTCCTATAGCTTACTAAAAAATATACCATGCTTGACTTGCTTAGAAAACAAAATTTAAAACTATCTTCAGATTAAAAACATAACCAATTAAAAATTATATGGCCAAATATAGAGAAAATTAAGGACTGTGAGAACAGTTTTGAAGAAATTACCCAAAATGCAGACTAAAGGGATACAAAGAAGGAAAATATGAAAGAGGTTAAAAAATAGAGAAGACAAAGGTCATATTCCTAATCAAAAATCTAGAAGGAAAAGAAAGGTGGACAATATGGGGCACAAGCAGTATCTGAAGAGATAATGGATGGAAATTCATTTGAGGAGATGAAAAAACACTGAAGCACAGAATTAAAGAGTTAAATAAACTCAACGGAGGAAGAATCAAAAGAAATCTACACCTAGACACGTCACAGTGAAAGCATAGCACACTGAAGATAAGAGAAGTTCTTAAAAGTAGCTAGAGAAGACGGGGGCACCTGGGTGGCTCAGTTGCTTGAGCATCTGACTCTTGATTACGGCTCTGGTCGTGATCTCATGGTTTGTGAGATTGAGCCCCACATGCTTGGGATTCTCTTTCTCTCTGCCTCTCTCCTGCTTTCTTTCTCTCTCTCAAAGTAAATAAAATGAACTTTAAAAAAATAGCTAGGGAAGAAAACACATTATCTTCCAACAAGTGGCAGTTGAACCTACAGATTTCTTAAGAATGATGAAAGCCATAAAACAGTGAAAAGATATCTTCAATACATGGTGAAAAATAACTAACTCAGAACTGTATACCCAGAAAACAAACAATCTTTTAATATTGAGGATGAATTAAGAACAGTTCCAAACAGAACAACCAAATGTTTACTACCAAAAGATCCCTACTTAAGGAAATTCCTAAAATGTACCTCCAGGTAAAGGGAAGTGATTCCACTAAAAGGTCTGAAATGCAAGAGGGAATGAAGAATAAAGAGAGCAGAAAATGTAACGGTAAATCTAGATGAATTTGCCTGCAGAAATGGTAATAATGTATTATGGATAGAAAAGTAAGATCAGGGCCTCTGGGTGGCTCAGTCAGTTGAACATCCAGCTCTTGATTTCAGCTCAGGTCATGATCTTGTGGTTCATGGGATCAGGCCCCGAGTCAGGCTCTACGCTGATAATGCGGAACCCGCGTGGGATTCTCTCTCTGGTCCCTTCCCTGCTCATGCTATCTATCAAATATATAACATGAAAAATAATTAATTAACTAATAAAAATAAGAATTAAGTGCACAATACCAGTAATATGTAAATTGGGAGTATGAAAAATGAAGTTAAAATGTTCTAAGTTTTCACGGTATCTGAGTAAAGTAAAAGTACTTATTAAATTCTGACCTCAGTAAGTATGAACATTATAATGTTTAGAATAACAACTAAGAGAACAGAAACAAGAGTATGTACTTCTAAATTAGTAGAGAGGAAAAACTGAATTATAAAAATAATCCAAAAGAAAATAAGAAACAAAAATAGGTAGTTGAAACAGAAAATATAAAATCATAGATATAAACAAAATTACATTAGTAATTATAAGTAAGGTAATTGCTGCAAATAAAAAACAAAGATTGACTGATAGAAAAAAATAAATCCAACTATCTACTATTTAGGAGAGATATCTCTAAAACAGAAGAATATGGAAAAGTTAAAAGTCAAAGGACAGAATGAGATACATCAAATACTAACTAAAAAGAAAAACGAAGGTATATCAACACAGATAAAACATGATTTTAAAAGCAATTTAAAGAAAGGTTCACTTAATAATAAGAATATGCAGGCCCTGTGTGCTTGTATCTCTTACAAGATGACTTGCTTGAGATCTCTACTATGAAGGGATGAGACACAGAACAAGATCAGCAGCCTAGGAATAATGGGGCATCTGGGGAAAGAGTAAATACTACTGAAATCAAGACAAACTCATTATTTTCCTATTCTGGAAGCAGGTAGGAATCATGATGAGAAAGTAGGCCTGAAATTTCATGGATATATAGAAAAGAGTTAACATAGTTTCCTGTGGCAAAATATATTCATTAACTTCAATCTTTTCTATTTTTCTGTAAGGGATTTTCATTTGCTAAAGTAGGTTAGTAATAGCCATTTGAAACTCACACATTTATTATTATTCCTTATTATTAAACACAAGTTTCTTTGGAACTTTTCTTTTAAAATAGAAAAAAAAATTTATTACCTTTTTCTGCCAGTGGCATCTCCTTATATTTCTTACAACTTCTACATTCTTATGATTCAAATACTCTCATATACTTAATCCTTTAACTCCAATTGTATGCTAAATTACGTACATATTTTTTCAAAAAGAAACACAAAAATCTGTCTTTATTACTTTTATCACATAAGTTATCAACAAATTTCCATAGGCAGTAAGTTGAGCCAGATAGCCCCTTAAAGTCATTACCAGAATTCCATGGATAATCATGGAAATTGTGCAAAGGAAACAGTATCACTTTAAGATGTAGCAGTCAAGGGGCGCCTAGGTGGCTTAGTCAGTTGGGCGTCTGACTTCGGCTCAGGTCATGATCGCAAGGTTCCTGAGCTCGAGCCCCACATTGGGCTCTGCTGACAGCTAGCTTGGAGCCTGGAGCCTATTTCAGATTCTTTGTCTCCCTCTTTCTCTGACCCTCCCCTGCTCACGCTGTCTCTCTCTCAGAAATAAATTAAAAAAAAAAAAAAAATTAAAAAAAAAAGATGTAGCAGTCAAAAGGCATTTCCAAACTGTTAATAAGATGACTGTTCAACTTTGGGAGGAGAGGAAGGTATGATTTAGGAAAAGCTAATACACCAAAAAAACCCAAAACCAAAATGAAGCAATTAGATTAGGATGTGATTTTTTAAATTAAAAATTACTAATTTCAGAGATTTTTTTTATTCCTTGACCTTACCATAAGAACAAAAAGGACAGAGTTTAAAAGAACATTACAGGGATGCCTGGGTGGCTCAGTCGGTTAAGCGTCCGACTTCGGCTCAGGTCATGATCTCACGGTTCATGGGTTCGAGTCCCGCGTCGGGTTCTGTGCTGACAGCTAGCTCAGAGCCTAGAGCCTGTTTCAGATTCTATATCTCCCACTCTCTCTGACCCTACCCTGCTCACACTCTCTCTCTCTCTCAGAAATAAATAAAACATTAAAAAATTTTTTAAAAAAAGAGAACATTACATAAAGCAGCATACAAATGTACCAACAATTTAACAGTACTCTGACAGTCTATTAAAATATTACTAGAGTAAAACTGACAAAAATCATGTACAAAGATTAACTTGTGGGGTGAACATTTTGAATCTCAAACATATGAACTTTGCCTAAATGAAAACTTGCAGAAAAGAATACATGAAACTTTGGAAAATTATTTCTATATATACGTTAAGTTCAAGAACATCCATCTTCCTCCTTTTAAGAATTAGCCAATTCTTAAAAATTATCTAATATTTCCAATTGGAGATTCACAAAACTCTTGAGGGCTTGCTCTAGGTATTGTGCATTCGAAGATAAACAGGATCACGGAAAATACTGATTTACTTCCTTGCACTACTTTAAAATGTGCATGACAACACAGTGAAATAGGACCTCCAGATTGGCACTAATACTTACGGTTTGATATGGTTGGTGGGAATATGGCATAAGTCTCTAGACAGTGAAGGTACTCAGGACCAGATGCACTATAGTGTCTCAGTTTTGTGCGTATGCATGTGCATGTGTGAGGTGGAGATGGGATCAGTCTTTCCTATCTGCTGCAGCAACCAATCCTGTTGTTAGAGTCATTCCCATTGTTAAGGCCCCATATGCAAGAAGTGGTTCTGAGTGAGGCTCTGTGTCTAGCAAAGAAGAATAAACTAGAATATGCTGCGGTCAATAAAATTAATGTCTTAAAAGGTTTTAATCTCTATTGGGGGATAAACTTGCTAAATAATAATGGTAAAACATACTTGAATATTCTGAAAAAAAATTTTGCACTAATTTACAGTAGACTTCTATGCAACTGAACTTAGCAATTACCCTTGAATATATATATTTTTTAATTTTTTTTTTTTTTGAGAGAGAGAGCGCACGAGCAGGGTAGGGGCAGAGAGGGAAAGAATCCCAAACAGACCCCATACTGTCAGTGCAGAAACTAACACCTGAATTCACGAACCAGGAGATCATGACCTGAGCCGAAACCAAGAGTTGGATGCTTAACTGCATGAGCCATCCAGGTGCCCCTACTCTTGAATATATTTTATAAACAAATACTAACCATGGGCCTAGAAAGTAGGGCTGGAAAAAACATGTAAAAAAAATAAAAATACAGGAGAACCTCTAGTCCAGACAAGATGGCATCGATTCATATTTACCATCCTCCCCAGGACAGCTCTCCACCCTGGAAATCACCTAAGAGGCAAGCAAAGAAGGAGTCTGAAAGGTGGAAAGAGGAAGGCAGACTGTTTACGGACCCGAGACTAGAGGAACAACATAAAAGCTCAGGGAGTCCTGTGACTCTCCAACCCAAAAACACAAAGTAACCCACACCTTGCTTCCCCCAATTGCCAATCCAGAACAGAAAGCTCCCCGGGTAGGCTTATTTCTCCCTAACTGGAACAGGAATCCTGGCTCCACAAAACTGGCAATTTTGAGTTCTATGTCTCAAAAAACTATTCTTCATGAATAAAGCAGAAATAAAGACCTTCTCAAATGAAGGAAAACTAAAGAATCTGTCACTAGCAGACCTACCTTTAAACCATGGTTAAAGGAAGTTCTTCAAACAAAAAAAGGGAAAGAGAAAAGGAACCCTGAGCACCAAGAAATAAGACAGAACAATGGAAAGAGCAGAAATACGATAAACAGACTATCTCCTCATGAGTTTTCTCTATCATATCTAGTTAAAAATTATTCCACCAACCTGATACTCAAGACAGTAATATTTAAAAAGGGACAAAAAAAGGGGATCTAACTGGAAGTAAGGTTAACATACTTCACTGGAAGTGGTAAAACACTGACATCACTTATAAAACTAAACATACAATTATGAGGTCACCAGCAATTGCACCATTGGACATTTATCCCAGAGAACTGCATGTTCATACAAAACCTGTACATGAATGCTCACAGTAGCTTTATTTGTAACAGCCCAAAACCAAACTATACAAAACAAAACAAAGAATGGAAAAGAGTCCAGATGTCCTTCAATGAGTGAATAGGTAAAATGTGGTACATCAATATCAAGGACTATTACTCAGCAAGAAGAAAAAGAATGAACCACGATACTTGCGAAAACTTGGATGAATCTCAAAGAAGTTAATTATGCTGAGTGAAAAAAGCCAATCTCAAAATATTATACTATAGAATTCTGTTTCTACGTGGATGGACNATTCCATCTCCTAAAAAAAAAAAAGAATTCTGTTTCTAAAAATTCTTAAATGCATATAACTTTTGAGATGGAGATTAGTGGTTGCCAGGGATTGATAGAGGGGGTGGGAAGGAGGCTGGTATGGTTATAAAAACAGGGGTCCTTGTGGTGATGTCATTGGTCTGTATCTTGTCTGTGGTGGTGGATATACAAACGCACACATGGGATAAAATTTCACATAAGCAAGTATATGGGAAAAATAAATACATGTAAATACATATATATTTACAAAATATATATATATGTAAAAGTGGGAAATTTGAGTAAGATCAGTGGATTGTGTCAATGTCAATCTCCTGGTTGTGGCACTAGTTTTATAAGACGTTGCCTTTGGGGGAAAGTGAATAAACGGCACACAGGAAAAGAGAGCACATTTGACTTCTCACAATTACATATGAGTCCACAATTACCCAATTAACTCCAAAAAATGGTTGAATTAAAAAAATAAATACAGAAGATCCAATAAAATAAATATACATGAAAAAAATTATAACTACATATGGCGAAAAAGTTAACTAGATTTACTGTAGTGATTTCACAATATATGCAAATCTCAATTCATTGTGTTACACACCTAAGACTAAGATAATGTTGAATGTCAATTATAACAATAAAAACACATATACATACATACGCTAATACACAAAACATGGAGAGCTTTGAGAAAGACCTTATAAATTGCCTGAATAAATTTGTTCTGAAAATGTTTAAGTACCTATGAAGTTAAATATCTACTTAGAGAAATAAAAACATTTTTGACTCATATTTACAGGGATCTAAACAAACTTGATAAAATATTGCTTAAAATGGGCAAATAAGATATGTTAATTATTTCAATGCTGATATGGTGAGGCTATCTGGATTTTTAAAAGCATATAGATCACAGATTTTCTTATTGAAAGCCAGATGATTAGTTATGACTTGTGGTTCAGCAGTAAAGGATTTATAGCTGCTGGTTTCATGCCCTGAGTCCATAAAAGCCTCATAAAGTTGCTATAAACCTGTGGCTTGTACAGCTTACTTCTCTAGACATAGAATTATAACAGTAAAGCTGTTATTATGTAAATCCCAACTTGGGATTTACATTTTCCCAAATTTTACTTTTTATTTCTATTTCTTAAAACTGTGAAGGTTTTTCAGTTGTGTGGGGGCTATAGAAACCAAATGTTTCAAACTTACTAAAAACTAAAATGTTTCAATATAAAAATGACTACACAATAAAATTCTGAGCTAATCCATCAGTACTGAAAACCTTGGAGATCAATGCCTCATTTTACGGATGAGAAAACAGATATCATAAAAAGATGAATGACATTATCAGCCCCTGGTCAGTCACCCCAAACAAATATGTAGGAGCACATTAGCAGATGTTCGAAATTAAATAAATTGGGACTCTTAAAGTCCCAATGAAAAAGAATACATACAACACCTATACCATGCTGGAGGTTTATTTAAAAAAAAATTTAGAGTTCCAAAAATAAATTTTAAATTAAGCATCTTTAACATATTAAGAATTTTAATATACTAAGTCTTAAGAATCTTTAACATATTAAAAATGTTTAGCCAAAACAATGCCTCACTTTGGGTGTTGATGAATATGACAAGGTGATCTGTCAAGGGTATTAACTACTGTACTAAAGACCCCAGTCAATGCTTTTATCTTTTCTTCTAGTGTCCTTCAAAATTCCTGAGAATGACACAGATGTAACCTGGCATTTCTTCCTTCCTTCAGGATCTAGCAGAGAATATGGACAAAACTTGAGTAGGGGGAAAAAAAGCCATGGGACTGGTTAATATTAGATATCATGGGTAATTAGTGATATGGGGACTGGAACTTATTACTGAGTCCAAGCTCTATAGCTCTGATATAGCACTGATAGATTATAGATACAGACACTGCGGTAAGCACTTTAATTTCTTCAGTCCTCACAAGAACCCCACCATGAGTTAGGTACTATACATAAACCTCTTTTCCAGATGAGGGAACAACTCAAAGAGATCAGTAAATGTTCAAAGTCACTGAGCCAACAGTTATACGTGCACCACTGAATTTGAATACCATCTGAACCTAATGCCCATATTTCTTATACTACCCCCAAAAGGGAGCTACAGAACACAGCGAAGAGATAACTTTGTTGGGAGAGACTCAGGAAAGCTTTATGGAGGAGGGGAGTAAAATGATAATTCAGGAAGCACTACATACTGAAAGGAGGTCCTGTGAGTATGCCGGAAGTTAGAAACCCAGCAGGAAAAACACTGCAAACAAAACACAGACCTTAATGAAACTGTAGCAAAAAGGATTAAAGAAATATCTCAACATAGGCAAATGTCCTGCCCTAGGGATATAGGTAATAGCCTTGAGAATTACTATTCAATAATCATGTGAACAAAATTATCAGATGTGAGGGGTGTGATTCACTAAAGTAAAATATTAAGTAAACTTTATTAACCTAATGAAATGTTAACTTTTCATAAATCAGACTGCACATTATATTAGACATAAAATCACTGCTTTTAAGGCTTAATTTTTGAAAGATAATTTAAGGTGGGGGAAAAAGCATGATTTCTTAAAATCTGAAATTAGGTAACTTTAAAAATGGTATCCCAATGCAAAATTTCTTATACATTTGTGGATTAAAGATCATTACAGAAAAATTTATGACATCAAATCATACAAAACATGTAACAGTGCAAAAAATTAAGTTAGGATAATCATTAAACTTTTAAAAAGCAAAAGTAATAGAAAGGTCTTTCCTAAAACAATGAAATCATTCTCAAGAAGTATCATTTTATTTTTTTATTTAAAAGTTTTAAATGTTTTATTTACTTCTGAGAGAGAGAGAGAGACAGACAGTGTTGAGCAGGGTAGGGTCAGAGAGAGAGGGAGACACAGAATTGGAAGCAGCCTACAGGCTCTGAGCCAGCTGTCAGCACAGAGCCCAATGCAGGGCTCAAACCCATGAACCGTGTGATCATGACCTGAGCTGAAGTCGGACGCTTATCCGACTGAGCCACCCAGGCATCCCAAGAAGTATCATTTTAATTATTTAAGTAAGTTTAAATTTTTGTATGGAAATTATTTACCCCCCTTTTTGGTTTCTATTACCTATTAAAGCATATTGTTTTGCCAATAATTCCTAGACTTTAGGAGAATATATACTGTTTTCGACAGCTTCTTGTCTATTGTGTCAAGCTCACATTCAGATGAATGAAATTCAAATGAATATGAAAGTGGCCTAGGGAGTTGATTCTTCCAAGTCAGGATTTGGATTTTGTGCCAGGAAATACAGAATAAAGTTAAAAAAAAAAAAAAAAAAAGCTGTATTAGAAGTCAGGATCTAGCTGAGGGTATGAGCTTTGGGAATGAGTTAATATTGGTGTTAAGTTTTAGTCATGTGTTGCCACTGATGTTTTTCCTCAAAATAAAATTTCCGGTTTTCAGCTCTTGGCTTAAAAATGAACAAAGGGCACCTGGGTGGCTCAGCTGGTTAAGTATCCGACTTCAGTCATGGTTTGGTCATGATCTTGCAGTCTGTGACTTCAAGTCCCACGTTGGGCTCTGTGCTGACAGCTCAGAGCCTGGAGACTCTGTCTCTCTCTCTCTCTCTCTCTGCCCCTCCCCTGCTCATGCTCTCTCTCTCTCAAAATAAACATTAAAAAATTTTTTTTGAATGAACAAAACTTCTAAAATTCTGAAGCGTCCTGCAATCAAAAGGGAATGTTATTTCCCTAGTATTTCTGCATTAGAAACATACCATAATTATTTTATTTTACTTTAGCTTAAAATAATCAATCTGCCTAATTCAAATGCCAAAGTATACAGTTTTTTCCTGTGAATAGCACCTATGTCATGATGGAGGCATTCACAGAGAAAAATTAAAAGTGAAAACCTCCTTGCACTTGGATAATTTTGAATTAACATCTTAAATAGGGTCATGCAATATTTACTTAATTAATCTTTGCTCCGTATACTATTATGTTCTTTGTTCTCATCCATGTAGGGGATGAGCTGATTATTTATGTCTTAACAAGAGGAGTTCATGCACCACAGTGAGGATGTTTTTTCTTAATCTGAGAGGCAGTCACTAACAAGCTTCAGCTGGAAGTGCTTGATGTTAAAACAGTGTGAACCTGCTCCTGGGCTAATAAACTGTGTTCTTTCTGGCAACAAAAGGAAATCAATTTACAACTGTAATTAATTTTTAACATGCTCATTATTTTTATACTCTCATAGGTTGATATCTATGTCAATTGATTTGTGAAATACCCCGTCCTGTTTGTCCTGGAGGAGCTTTGTAACTTGAAACATATTAAATTATTTAAATAAGAGAACTTAACATGTGATATGTTAATGCATGAGGTTCACACAACCCAAAAAGCACCACATTTGATCTGATTTCAGGTGACGTGATAGTTCATGAGCATGTGGCATACATCAAGAGAGTTCAACTGACAGTTCTCCACACACGAGGCAGAGCTGATGACTGTGAGGCAATGGAAGCAATAGGCAAATGCTGTCAAAGCTGTTCAACCTAAAATCATCATCTCTGGAAATTCACCTTTGAATTTTTTATTTAAATTTTTTATTTAAAAAAAACAAAGGTAGGGAGTAGACTATTAGTCTTCGATTTTGCTCAGATAAACAAAAACTGATATGTATGTTTTTACATAGAGGAACTAAAGATAATGCCTATAATCCCTAGAATTTAATTAGCACACAGATGACTGCCAATCTTTAGTCTCTAAGATGTAACTGCAAGCTTAGGAGAATGGGAAACCACTCATTCAATGAGTGAATCTCATGTTCGAGGCACTGTCCGAGAGACACAGAAATGAAAAGACAAGGCCTTTGCAACCTCAAAGAATTCAAGGTATCAGAGAAGACAAACGCATAATAAAATGGTAATGACATAATATGAGAGGGATGCTAGTGATATGTATAAACACAACTATATGGTTGTAGAGAAGACAATGAGGTAATAGGGAGGGAGGCAAAATGTGGATTCATTGAGAATGGCATTTAGGGGTATGCAAAACAAAGCACAGAAGAGAGCTCAGCAGTGGTAGGGGGATAGCACAACAATGTAAAGGAAAAATTGGCTGTGCTTTCGGAGAGGAAACAGCTTACTGTGAATGGTGTAGAGGGCAATAAAGGAAGAGGCAGAAAATGGGACCAGTTTGTGAAGAACCTTACAGGAAATGCTATAGAATGGAGAACTGATTTTACAGATAATGTAACTCATTTAAAAAGTACAAGCAGAGGGGTGCCTGGGTGACTCGGTTGGTTAAGTGTGTGACTTTGGCTCAGGTCATGATCTCACAGCTTGTGAGTGTGAGCCCAGTATCGGGTTCTGTGCTGACAGTTTGGGGCCTGGATCCTGCCTCGGATTCTGTGTCTCCCTCCCTCTCTCTCTCTCTGCCCCTCACCCACTTGTGCTCTGTCTCTCTCTGTCTCTGTCTCTCTGTCTCTCTCTCTCACACACACACACACTAAATAAGTAAATACATTAAAAAATTTTTTTTAAAGTGTAAGCAGAAAAACAAGATCAAATTTACTTAAGATTTATGCTGACGACCATATGGAAGTTAAATTCAAAAGTACTTGGTGACAAGGAGACCAGTTAAGACAATGGTGCAATAGTCTAGGAGACAATGAAAATATGGATGTAAGGCGACTGGCAATGGGGAAAGAAAGGAATACATCCAAGAGCCATCTGTATTTAGGAGGAAAAAGAGACTGGACTTGGTGACCAAGTAAATGGAGACAAAAGCATTCAGAGATGATTTCTCCATTGAACTAAAAAATATCTGTATGATCTTTGTTTTTCTAGCACCTAATATTGTGCTTACCACAAAGTATGTGCTTTGTTAAAGGCTGAATAAATAAATGATTGGTTCTGAAATCTAGGTGAGGCTGAAAAACCCAAGTGGTTTAGAGAACAATTTTTGTTTTGGATATATCAATGTGTGATGGCCATAGCACATCGACTATGAGTGTCTAGTTGGCAATCTGGGTCCACAGCTAGCTAGAAATACAGAACTGAAAAGACATCAGCAGACACACAGCATCTTAAGTTAAGGGAGCAGATAAGACAGTTCTGGGTAAATTTATTTCCCTTTCTGATTCCAAACTATCAGGGCATGACTACTCTCAATTTTGAGAATCCAACTCTATCACATTCAGAGCATCCAAGGTGAGGGAGCAATTAGGTTCTATGGATGACTTGGCACTGAGAATCCCAATTTCTCACCTAGGGGAAAGGACAAGGACTTTTCTGCAGCACCAGCTGCTGAAATATGCCTTTTTATGGGCAGGTAAGGCCAACGTCCTCCAAAAGACTCCCAATTAATTGCGAACTGACAAGGAATCAAGACGATTTCTCATTGGAAACCCCCTTAAGCATCAACACTTCTTCTAATCATCTTTTTATAAAAGTATTTTAAAATGTAGGACACATTTCCATGATGTAGATTTTTCCAAATCTATCTCCTAGCCTATTCTTACTGAAACTCCTTTCCTCATTAGGACAAACTAGTCATAAAGCTCTAATTAAGGTATGCATTTACCTATATAGTCACTGTATTAACAGTACAGGTTCTCTTAAATAGGCACGTGCAGGCATATTTCCATACATTCCTTTGCATTTTCAGCAAAAAATTCTGCCAAGTCAAATAAAATTTATTGGTGTTGAATATATCTGCCCCCAAAAAGTGAACAAAGGGTATAGTTATTAGAAGCACTACTAAGCTTTAAGCAAAGCAGTTATAAAATATTGCCTACAAAAATTAGGTACCAATATATTATTTTACTCAAAAGGTGAAAGCATAATTTATGCAATTTTTTTTTTATCCCTTAGGCAGTATTTTACAGGTCACCCTTAAGCAATGGTTCCATTTTTCTACAGTTCAATAAAAATGACTACTGCTGGGCTGATATATTCACAAAGGCAAAGTGGCTACACTGAAGAAATTTAATACCAGATTTAGGGAAGACACGAGAAGAGCAGCATAGGGGTAAACACTGTTCTTTTACAGATAACAAGAAATTCAACCTTTACCCTTGGGCCAATAGAGTAAAATATACTGTGCCTTTTTTTTTTTTTTTTTAATCTTTGATAATTAGTATTAGTATTCCTTACCACAAAGGTAACTCTTGTGAAATATGAAACATTCCTAAATAGTTTTTAAAAAAATCTCCGGAAAGAAGCACATACGACAGAGGGGCCTGATGGCAGAATAATAATACACCCACATCAGGGGTAGTAGTGGATTCGAGAATCTAATTTCTGGCACCAGTGGAGACAAAGCATCATGGCAGTCAGGCTCTTCACGGCTAGAGAAGAGCCCGCCTCTGTCACACAGCGCCCTGCTGACCTACACCGTGTTTACAATGAAATGTCCCACAATCTCGGTTGTGGCTTAAAAAAACATAGTAAGATTATTAGAAAATGTTAGCATTCAAGATAGTTTCTGTGATTTATATAGTTTATCTTATTAGCATCAAGTATTTAAGTTGGATACCACAGAGACACTGGAATGCCATTACAAGCCAAATGAAGCACAAATCACCAAAGAATAGCTTTTCACATTTTCTAATACTCTACTATGCAGAGAATCTATTTTGAGGAAATTTTGTTCACCACTTTTAATATATAGAAACAGAAAATAATCATACTTAAACCACTTCATATGAATATATTAAGCTAGATTTTAGGATGTTACTCTTTATATTTATGAGGTTCAAATTCTTATCCATCCATCAAATTCTTAATACTATCCATGGGATAGTATTTCATCAACTATGATTTCTGATGCTAGGGGAATAGCTAGCATCTAATAAATGTTATTACTTTTCCTGTAAAAATCTATATCAAACAACTACAATATGAAATATGCAAACTAATTTTTTAAGGTAAAGAGGTTTTATAAGTAAAGTCTATGAAATCAGTTTATTTGGTTAAAGTAGTTTTGGTTAAAAGTTTATAAAAATAGTTCAAAATATTGTATATAAGAGACCTAATAGTATAATTTTTAATTATGAAGTATTTGATATACATCCATTTGTCTTTTTAAGAGCCATTTAGTTTATAATAAGCCAAATGTAATACACTGCTTATTTGTCCATAACAAGTTTCAAGTCTTAACTGAGATTGTTTGATACCAATAAACACAACTAGCTGAGTTTAATTTACTTACAACTAAATTTAGTTGGATATTAACAAAATTTAATTATGACACAGGTATAAAACAATCATGTTCCACAATGCTAAGTTCAAGGTATGTCAAAAGAAAAGATTCAACCAACAGGTTTGTTAATTTTTTTTTAATGTTTATTTTTGAGAGAGAGACAAAGCACAAGCAGGGGAGGGGCAGAAAGAGAAAGACTGAGACACAGAATCCGAAGCAGGCTCCAAGCTCGGAACTGTCAGCACAGAATCCAATGCAGGACTAGAACTCATGAACCATGAGATCATGACCTGAGCCAAAGTTGGACTCTTAACCAATTGAGTCACCTAGGCGCCCCTTAATTTTACTTGGAAGAAGACATTTAAATACCTGTATTATTGAATAACAGGGACTACTGAAGTGAAAAATGCTAATTTATATTTAGGTATTCGTTTTCACTTTAAGTATTTAAGTATTAGTTCCTTCATTCAGCATATATGTCCTCCCAGTATATACACATACAGGTCATCAAGTCTAGCGCGAGCTAGAATCTGGCAACTGCACCATATACAAATGAAGGGCAGAGGAAGCTACAGACGGACTAGAAAGCCATTTGTAGCAATGTGGATGGAACCCAAGGGTGTTATGCTAAGTGAAATAAGTCAGGCAGAGAAAGGCAAATACCATATGTTTTCACTTATAAGTGGATCAGGAGAAACTTAACAGAGGACCATGGGGGAGGAGAAGGGGAAAAATAGTGGGGGAGAGGGAGAGAGGCAAACCATGAGAGACTCTTGAATACTGAGAACAAACTGAGGGCTGATGGGGGTGGGGGAGAGGGGAAGGGGGGTGATGGGCATGGAGGAGGGCACTTGTTGGGATGAGCACTGGGTGTTATATGGAAACCAACTTGACAATAAACTATGAAAGAAAAAAAAAAGAAAGTCCTGAGGGCAGGAACAGCATTTTCTTCACATTTGTATTCTCTTTTTAACACAGTGCCTGGAGGGGCGCCTGGGTGGCACAGTTGGTTGGGTGTCCCACTTACGGTCAGGTCATGATCTCACAGTTTGTGGGTTCGAGCCCTGCATTAAGCTCTGTGCTGACAGCTAGCTCAGAGCCTGGAGCCTGTTTCAGATTCTGTATCTCCCTCTCTCTCTGACCCTCCCCCGCTAGAGCGCGTGTGTTCTCTCTCTCTCTCTCAGAAATAAATGAAACATTAAAAAAAAAATTAAAAATAAAAAACAAAAACACAGTGCCTGGAACAAAGCAGGCCCTCAATAAGAATCTGTTAAATGAAATTTTAAGCAAAGAAAAACACAATTCCAACTACGTTAAAAAGATAAACACTAACTTTCAATTTGAAACTTGAATTAAAGTAGGTTAGATTAAAAAATAATTTTTTAACATTTATTTATATTTGAGAGACAGAGAGAGACAGAGCACAAGCAGGAGAAGGGGAGAGAGAGAACAAGACATAGTATCTGAAGCAGCCTCCAGGCTCCGAGCTGTCTGCACAGAGCCCGATGCGGGGCTCAAACCCACGAACTGCGAGATCATGACCTGAGCCGAAGTCGGAGGTTTAACCGACTGAGCCCCCCAGGGGTCAGAGTTAGATGAAAATTTTTATTTAAAAAATTTTTTCTTTTAATGTTTCTTTTTGAAGGAGAGAGAGAGAGAGAGAGAGAGAGAGAGAGAGCGCGAGCGCGCG
>NW_027533259.1:2075392-2118560 GCF_008692635.1 Crocuta crocuta | reverse complement strand
GAGCGCGCGAACGTGTGCGAGCATGAGCGGGGGAGGGGCAGAGAGGGAGACACAGAATCCGAAGCAGGCTCCAGGCTCAAAACTGTCAGCACAGGGCCCGAAGCAGGGCTTGAACTCACGAGCACTGAGATCATGACCCCAGCCAAAGTCGGATGCTGAACCAACTGAGCCACCCAGGTGCCCCTAAAATTTTTATTTTTAAATGTTTTTGAAATAAATAATAAAATCCCTTTTATACTTTAAAAAAGCAGAAAATTCCACAAATTTACTGTACATCTACCTATATTTGAAGAAAAATGCCAAAAATCTGTTTTTGGTTGAATAAAAGGTTAGCAGTCCTAACAAGTACTGCAAAAACATCTTCCAGCTATGATAAATTAGAGGTGAAGCATCTGCTTCAGAAAACTCGCACTGGTAAAATGACCAAATTATCATTCTGCATTCTGACTTATAATGATTTGGAAATTAGCAAAATTATTAGTTTAAATACATCCTGTATAGCTTATAAGCCAACAACTAAATCAGTAGAAAGTATAAAGTTATGTAAATGTTATTGCAATTAATGCAACCTCTGTGGGGAAAGATCAAGTTGATTCATGACCAAAAAATTCAACTGATGTAGAAATACACAGTCCAAAGATATTCCAATACGTGTATGGTATCATGACGTGAGTTCAAAAAGCAGAGAGAGTAGAAATGGAAATGTTTATTTTTGAAAAAATTTACCTGTATACTTTGCTCAAAATTTTTCTTTTTTAGACTCTTAAAAGTGATAATAAATTTATAAGGACATTTTAATTTAATTTTTTCCTTATCGAATTATGCACACCTAAACAGAAAGCCATTCAGAAAATAGATACTAATTACTAAAAAAATTCAATTTGTCAGTATGGTACATAGAATTTTTTTAAATTTTTTTCATTTTTAATTTTTTTAACATTTGTTCATTTTTGAGAGACAGAGCGTGAGTGGGGGAGGAGCAGAGAAAAAGGGAGACAATCTGAAGCAGGCTCCAGGCTCTGGGCTGTCAGCACAGAGCCTAATATGGGGCTCGAACCTACGAATCACAAGATCATGACCTGAGTTGGACATTTGACAGACTGAGCCACCTCGATGCCCCTGGACTACTTAAAGGAACAATGTATGTTCCTTTTCATATTTCTGGGCTACTTCTTGACATTAGAGTGCACTGTTTCTTATAATATAGCAATATAATAATTCTTTTACAACTCATGAGTTGTGGAATTACAGTGAACTATTTTTAAAAATAATTTTTCAAAATGCTGAGTGATCAAATATCAATGATAATATGTAATATATGTAAAATTAAATACCCTTTATTTTTTAAAGATAATTTTCCTGTTTAAAAGTCACTTTATAAACCTGTACTAATAATTTTAGAAATACACTCTTCCTCTGGGAAAAGAGCAGGCAATATGGCTTAATATTTTAAAATAAGTGACACACATGACTACAATCTTAAAGAACTATATTCCCACTATCTTCACCTCACTATAAGATTATGGAGGATGTGGGCAAGGATGTGTAAGAGAGGACAGAAGTATCAAAAGTTTGAAAAAGATCATGCAAAAAATTTCCAAATTACCATTTTTCAACAAGGAAAAAAGAAGGTAAAGAAGCATAACTGTTTTTAATATGATTCTGGAAAAAAAGACAATTCAATAGTATGTTTTCTAAAGATGATAAGTGACTTTCAATAACATATCTGATCAAATTAAAATTTGAAAGTAATAGCTATAAGCTTGACCACTTCCTGCATGGAAATGGTATAATGTATCCATTCTAGCCAGGCTGACAATGAAGAATGAGAACATCAGAAGTAATGACCTGCCATTCACCAAGCTCAGATACATATACAAGAGCTACATTTGTTTTAGGTGAGTGAAATTTTTTAAATGATCCAAGACCTTGACTATAAGATTATATTAAATTGCATAAGGCTAAACTTATCTTGAAAGTCTCAGAAAAATTTAAAACCATATTTCAATTTGATAAATTTGAGCATTAACCTATTGTAAAATGTTATATGTGCTAACATTCTTTTACCTATGAGATTAAAAAATTAATGAACAGGATTTTACCTAAAACTTCATAAAGAACATATTCAGAAGAATAACAACTACAGTATTACTGCTACTAATACTATTATAAATTTGATTATCATTCTTAACTGGAATTTTAACAACTTTAAAGTTCCTTAACTTACTATTTTTATAGCTTTTTTTAAAAGAATAGATTTAAGTAACTTAAAATACTGCAATGGAAATAAAATTTCACTTCAAGAAATTGTGAACGTATGTGCCACATTTGATCAATTTTTTTAATAGGAGTAAAATCAAGCCTCTGCTTTTTTTAAAAAAATTAATTTGTATTTATTTTTTTTGATAGAGCAAGCAGAGGAGGGGCAGAGACAGGGAGACAAAGCATCCAAAGCAGGGTCTGTGCTGACAGCACAGAGCCCAATATGGGGCTCAAACTCACCAACTGTGAGATCATGACCTGAGCTGAAGTCAGGTGCTTAACTGAATGAGCCACCCAGATGCCCCTTGATCAATTTACTGTATGTAAAAAGTTATAATTATGTGATATGTAACAGCACATTACTATAAAATAAATCCTTAAAGGATAAAGAATAAGTGAGTAGAAAAATACATTATCATCTCATAGAGACACATTATAGCGAAAAGAAAAGAACTTATTTCCAAGTGGAAAATACTTATGCAACACAATTTTTTACCAACTGTATTTACATTTTCATGAACGTGTACACATATGTGCACATACACACATATATTTCATTATACATCTTCAGGCAATCGTTTTTTTCCTAATAAACCAGTGTGTGAAATTAAAGCTTTCTCTAAACATGAAGTTTTCCTAGTTCATCTTAAAGCCAGAATGCAGCAATACTGCCATCTAGTGTCCATACCAAGGAGCACTGCCAATACAAATGTCCTATTTATTTAGAAAATTAAGTGTGCACAGGTAAATTGTCATTCCTGTGGGCAAGAGTACAGTTGATGAATGAAAGGAGAAAATACAAAAGGACCCTGGGAATTAATGGAAAGGGAAAAAAATAAGCATGTGGGACAATTACCCTTTTTCTGAATATGATTTCAGCCACATTTTGTTCTTAAACAGAGTGTGTTACTGGACTTACCTGGATACTTTATTGACCAAGCTCCTATCATTTTCCCTTAAATCTCTAGTCTAACTGAACTTTACTCGTTGGAAGTAAGATGTCCGCTTTATCTCTTACTTTTTATTTACCATTTTCTCATTTTTGTACAATAAACATGTATCACTTACGTAAACTAGAATTAAAGAAAAAACAATCCTACTCATTCTCCACAGCCCAGCTCCATTTTGTGCCTTCTCTGTGAAGTCGTCTTTCTCTCATCCTGCCCTATCCTCTCTGCTCTAAAATTCTCAGCAGCACTATCAAGCATCCATTTACAGCCTTACAGCATTATTGTTATGTATATGTTTTACCCCTCCCAGAATAAATTATAAGCTCTTTGAAAGGAAAAAAAAACCATTTATTATCCTTCTTTCCATCCCCAACAAAGGTAATTTTTGGGCATCTATGAAGTACAATCACATGTGATGCAAATGCCTTCCTTTTCTGTTTAGAACGGTCTACCTCGCTTCTCTAGACTTTGGTACGTAAAAATTATTCATTGTGTCATATTGAGAATATCATTTAACCTCGCTAAGGCTGTTTCCTATAATAAAGTTCATAATACCTGCTTTCTGTTTCACAGTTATTGCCAGAGCAAAAACAAAACAAAAATGTCATATAGTGTATGTAGAAAGCTATTAACAAAATGTAAGTCTGATTAAAAAGCAATTTCAGGAGCACCTGGGTGGCTTAGTTGATTAGGGGTCTGACTTTGGCTCAGGGCATGATCTCACGATTTGTATGTTCAAGCCCCATGTTGGGCTCTGTGCTGACAGCTCGGAGCCTGGAGCCTGCTTTATATTCTGTGTCTCCCTCTCTCTCTGCTCCTCCCCTGTTCGTGTTCTATCTCTCAAGAATAAATAAACATTGAAAAAAATTTTTTAAGTAATTTCAGACAAAACTTTTTAAAAGATATATGAAAAAAATCCCTGTAATACAGATTAAAACTGAATTAGATTTTTTAAATTAACAGCATTAAGGCTACCAATCTACCTACCTATTATTTACATAGCTTAATAACCAACTAGAATACCTTTCTTCAAGAACACAATAAATGTAGATAAGAATTTTCTATAAATTCTGACATATAAAAATTATCTAACTTTAGGGCTGAGAATGTTAAGAACGTATCTGTTTTTGGTTCTCAAAGTCTTCTTTAAATGAAAACTTAAAAGTTACCACCATACAAAAATGTTATTATTTTATATATTTTTCAACCTAAAAACATACACACATAACAAAATGCTCATTGAAAATTCCAGGGTGAGTGCTTTTCATTATCTTCTAGGCATTCACACCATGTTGTAAGAACTGTTCTTATGTACTAATTAAGAAATCTATTGTGACCATATATTTAATAAATAAGTTTTTCTTAAAATGTCAACCAAAATAAAAACCTTAATGACTTTATTTTGTTTTTAAAGTCTTATTTCATATTTTTAGGCTAGTGCTGCCATCTAGTGAAAATTCTGAGAACGTAACCATTCTGGGAATTTTTTTTTTAAATCATACTGTGGGGGCACCTGGTTGGCTTGGCTCACGCCACAATCTCATGGTTCATCAGACTGAGCCCCACATCACACTGTGTGCTGAGACACAGAGCCTCCTGGGATTCTCTCTCTTTTCTCTGCCCCTGCCCTGCTCATGCTTGTGCTTGGTCTCTAAATAAATAAATAAATAAACATTTTTTTTAACAAATCATACTGTCAACTAATATCTATGTGAGGAGTAAGGATATTATAACTTTCCTACAAATACATTTTTAAAAATTGTCTTCATTAGATTATATTTCTACATTATAATTCTTCAAATTAATCATGAAGCCACTTATTTAATCACCAAGATAATTATAATCATTTAATTTAAAAATTCCTTTNAGACACAGAGCCTCCTGGGATTCTCTCTCTTTTCTCTGCCCCTGCCTTGCTCATGCATGTGCTTGGTCTCTAAATAAATAAATAAATATTTTTTTTAACAAATCATACTGTCAACTAATATCTATGTGAGGAGTAAGGATATTATAACTTTCCTACAAATACATTTTTAAAAATTGTCTTCATTAGATTATATTTCTACATTATAATTCTTCAAATTAATCATGAAGCCACTTATTTAATCACCAAGATAATTATAATCATTTAATTTAAAAATTCCTTTATTGAGGGGCATCTGGGTGGCTCAGTCAGTTAAGCATCCAATTCTTGATTTCAACTCAGGTTATGGTCTCATGGTTTATGAGTTTGAGCCCCACATCAGGGCTGTCAGCACAGAGCCTGCTTGGGATTCTTTTCTCCCTCTCTGCCCCTCTCCTGCTCATTATTTATTAAAAAATAAACAAACACACACAAAACATCCCTTTATTGAAAAAAGAAAACATCCAAAACATCAAGCTGTTTTTGTCATCAAGTTATACCTATAAATAAAAGAAAATTCAGGGATACCCTCAAAGATGCTATATTTGGAAATTTCAAGTACTTACCAAGAACAAAGTTCATACCAGTTAAAATGGTAACATATGCTGACTAAAAATCTAAATGCCTGGAACTATACCAACTATACTACTGGAAGAATTCCATAAAAATAAAGATGACAGATAATAACCTATTAGTAAGCTTACCTGGGAAAAGATGTTCGCGGTTGGAGCAACTCTGCTGTCCACAATACTATACAATATTGCTAATAACCTGTCGAGTGGAAATGGTTTTGGGCCAAGAAGATGATTGCTTGTCTGTAACAATAAAAGAACACGGATTTTATTCTTACAGAAGAGCATTCACTTTCTGCACTACAAATTCCTTGTAACAATACACATATACTGTTCCCCAAAGACCTTAACAACTCTAACTTCCAGTCTCTACATTAAAATTTTAGCTGATATGATCATGAATTATCTTTCAACTTTTCCTTCAAGGTTTTCTGACTTAGCATAAAACTAACAAGTCATCCATCTCAGTCCTGAACGTCCTGAAGATCATATCTATTTTGCTGCTGTAACTACATGTTCAGGGAGTTATCCAAGTCATTTGTCAAAACAGTGCAAATCTAAAACCAGGGTCTAGGTCCTAAGTCCTAGACAGAACTTATTCCTTACTTCTCACTATTTATTCCTCTGTGTTCCATCACCAGGAAAACACATTTGTTCCATATAAGTAATTCTAAAAAATTAGTTATAGTAAATACTAGCTTAGAAAACTAATAAAATATTTAGTAATTTATAAGCTGTCAGCCTGAAACAACCTAAACTTTAAAACTGAAAAATTGCAACATGTTCATACTTGTGTACAAATTCACATGATACAATACTTGTTATTAAAAAACTGAAGTGCTCAGGGTGACTGGGTGGCTCAGTTGGTTGAGAGTCTGACTCTGGCTCAGGTCATGATCTCACAGTTCACAAGTTTGCCCCGCATTGAGCTCTGTGCTGATAGCTCAGAGCCTGGAGCCTGCTTCAGATTCTGTGTCTCCCTCTCTCTTTGCCCCTCTCCTGCTAATATTCTCTCCCCTCCCCCCCACCTCTCTCCTCTTTCTCAAAAATAAATAAACATGAAAAAAGAAAAAAGAAAAGTCAAGTACTCAAGGTCCACTCAGTAAGATAATTTTAGTAGCACTGCTAGAATTTAAGTATCTATATTAAGCAATGAAAAATAAATGGAAATCTTTATTTACATGCAAGAGAATAATTATTTCTTTAAAGAAGAACGACTAAAAAGATGCCTACACAGAGTTTACAAAATGTTTATCCCAGCTGTTTATATCTAAAAAATAGTTCAGAAATCATTTTCCAGGTCTTAAATTTTATATCCTTTCTCATTAAATACTTCAAATACTTAGAAAAGTACGGAGGCCAATATAACAATGTACCCAGCACCAAATTTTATCAAACCCTGACATTATGCAATATGTGCAAAGAAATAAAACATCAGATCACATTACAGATAAATTGAAGCTCCCTTACACCCCTCTCACATCTCATTTTCTCCCTAGAAGGAACCACAATCCAGAATTTGGTGTTTTTGCCACTTTCATTACAGTTTTTACACCAGTGTTACATATGTATTCATAAATAATATATAGCACTATCTGCAACATCTAATCTCATATAAATACTATTTTGGACTATCACTCTACCAAGTTGCTTTTCTCCAACATGTTTTTGCGATTTATCCATATTGATATATGTATCTCTAATCCTATTTTTTAAAATTTGTTTTAATGTTTATTTTTGAGAAAGAAAGAGTGACAAGAGTGTGAGAGGTGGAGGAGCTGAGAGAGAGGGACACACAGGGAGACTCCAGGTTCTGAACTGTCAGCACAGAGCCTGACACAGGGCTTGAACTCACGAATTGTGAGATCATGACCTAAGCCAAAGTCAGATGCTCAACCAACTGAGCCACCCACGTGCCCCACTCTAATCCCATTTATAAACTACCCAACAGAATTCCATTTGATGACAAATCACTATCTGCTTCTAAAAATTCATCATTATCCTTCATCACAAATAATAATGTGATGGACAATCTTGTACATTTCCCCTTGTGTACATATGTGAGTCTCCCTAAATGGAATTGCTAAATTAAAGGAAAGGGCACAGACAATGCGGTGTGCTCACCAACGTTTTGTTCTCAGGCACACAGGAAGACTACATTTCTCAGTATCATACTTCCTGCAGTTAGATGAATACGGGTGACTATGATGTAACTGACTTCAGCCTAGCCTTTCAAACCTTTAATCTTCTTTTAGTCCTTTAATCTTCTTACCCTTTGGTGGCAACTTTGGAAATCACCATGTTTTACTTGGCATCACTATAAAAGAAGGCCATCCAACTCATACTCCGTTGTGTCAGGAATAACACATAAACCTTTGTCATGTAAAGCCGCTGAGGATTTGGGGGTTTGTTTTTTACTACAGCATAGCCTGGTCTATCCTGACAAATACAAAGTACAGTCACATATGAACTTTAATTATTGCCAACCTACAGAATATGCCGGCTCCTATTCTTCTACAGCAACATTTGAAAGCATCAGAATTTTTTTTTTTAGTTTTGCCAATCCAAGAGCATGAAATATCAGCTATGGTTTAAAGATTCATTTCTCTCACTAGTGAATGAGGCTGATGATCATGTCAGCTTTGTTAGACATTCAGGTTCCTTTTTGTGTCATTTACCCACTTGTCAATTGGATTTTTGCCTTTTTGTTACTGGCCTGTATAGTAAGTCTTTAACAAATTCTAGATATGAATCATCTGACAGTTGTATGAGATTAATAAGAGTGGTTAACATCATGGTAGGCTTTCGAGTCAGAAAGTCCTGAAACTGCATGCTGGTTCTACAACATTAACTAGATAACCTTGTGCCAGTTACTGAATTAATTTCTCTTTAATAGTTACTTAGTTTCCTCACCTAGAAAATGAAGAGAATCATAGAAACCACATTCAACAGGTCACTGTGAGAACTCAAGTAAGATCAAACACAGAGCCTCACCATATTTGGATTATAAATGCTCAAAAGCTTTTAATACAGTCATCATGATACACCTGTTTATGTGTTCTTTTTCTTTTCTAGATAACTGCCCTGAAAACAGGAAATGTTTTATTCACCTTTTTATCCCTAGCACTTCGGATCATTAAATAAATGAATGGATGAATGAACAATGAATAAATCAATGAAATGATGTTCAAGAAAGAAAGGAAAAAATAAAGGAAAATATTGAGATACCTAAATGGAATAAGTATCCCTGTCCTCATTAACACTTAGAAGTGACTTGATATTAAGTAAAAAGTTCCTAAATTCCAGAAGTAGTGGGAATCATGTGGGAGGCAACTCAGCCTGAGAATTGCATTGTGAATACCTACTTCTTTGATTTTCACTTTTTAAATTTTCTGATTATAAAACACATATCCAATTTAAAATTAAAGTGTTCTGTGGCACGTAAGGCATATGATAATTTATCTTCCTCACTGAACTGGTTTTGTGTGCTATAAATGCAAGGTGGCTTCTCACCTAGAGGGGAAGACAAAGTCTGAGAAATGCCTACAAATTCACTGTAGAGCTCAAGAAGGAAGGTCTGTAAGAATAGAAGAATCAAAAAAGGAAATCAAATCAATTACTGAGGAGTTAAATGGCATGAAACTTGGTGTCAAGTTACATAAAGAAAAATAGAGACAGAAACTTAATATGGATATCTATACCCCCCCAAAAAAACCCAGAAAACAATTCAAAGAAGGGGGGAAGGGGACTATGAATGAGGAGAGGGGGAAAACTTTTGTTTTTCTATGTAAGCTAACTGGCAAGTAATCTGGCGTCATGCATATGCATTTGTTGAATTAAAAAGTAAAATCTTAAAAAAAAGCGTCAACTGAGTACACACAGAAAGAATACACAATTGAAGATATGTAATATTTTCAAAACAACTGTTATAATAATTATTCATGTGGTTTGCTTTTTAAAGTTTGATGCCTGATTAGATTGAGAGCTTCAGGAGGGCAGACACAATACCTGTTCTGTTCTCTGTTATATCCATAGCATCCAGCAGAGTGCTTGGCATAAAATAAGCCTTCAATCACAACTTCAGGAGGAGAGGGAACAAAAATATAAACTAACAACTGTAAAGTTTCTTTTAAGCTCAGAATTTAAAACGACATGAACCAAAGACAAAAGAGGCTATTATAAAATTCAAATCAATAAGAGTAACATCAGAAGAACTAGAGTTTAGTGGTGTCTGGGGGGCTCAGTCGGTTAAGAATCTGATTCTTGATTTCGGCTCAGGTCATGATCTCAGTTTGCTGTTCAGGTCCTGTGTTGGGCTCTGCACAGATGGTATGGAGCCTGTTTGGAATTCTTTCTCTCTCCCTCTCTCTGCCCCTCCCCCACTCATGCTCACTTGCCTGCAGGTATACTCTCTCTCAAAAGAATAAATTAACACGAAGAAGAAGGAGAAAAAGAGAAGAAAAGAAGGAGGAGGAGGAGGAGAAGAAAGAAAGAAAGAAAGAAAGAAAGAAAGAAAGAAAGAAAGAAAGAAAGAAAGAAAGAATTAGCAGTAGTAATAGTAGACTTCCTTTACAACTACAGGCATCTTCATGAGGTCTTTGCTCATACGGTTCCCTCTGTCAAGACCATCCTCTCTTGGACTTGCACAAATCTACTCATTCCAAAGGGGCGGTCTGAGTGCAAGTTCTTCACAGTCCTCACTGATGACCAGCACTCATACATCTTCCACCTCAAAATTTTTAAATGTTTTTCTCTGTCTAAAGAATAGGCCTGAAATTCTCAGTCTTGTATTCATTCTTCAATTTTCTTCATTCTATTTATTCATTTATAAATACCCAGCAAATAACCACCAATTCCTGAGATACAGAAATGAAGAGATGAGCTTCCTTCCCTTAAGAAACTGGTGAGTGACAAAATTCCTCCACAATCTGGCTTCAAATGACTTGTCTCTGAAATTCACCAGATACTTTAGCCAATAAGATTTCATTATTTCTTTTACACCCCACACTTTTTTTACCCCTGCTTCTTGACTACAATCATTTCCTCATGTGGAATGCCCTCCTCTCCCATCTTTGCACATCCAGACCTCACCATTCTTGAGCACCCATTCATATGCAAGGCCTACCACAAATCCTTCCTTGACTACCCCAGCTGTAAGTACTCTCTCATATCAATCCTTTATGACCCAAAGCAACTACACACATAAGAAAGAGGGTACAAAATCAATGGTATGCCTATAGTGGAAAGCCTAATCAGAGATGTCTCAGTGAGCAGACAATACCAGAAGAATTTTTCTGTGCCAAGCAAATATATTTGGTAAGGAAATTTTCCTGTGAAACGCTGACTCTGTGTGAAGAGAGGAATAAAATCTTTCCTGAGAATTTCAATAGAAAATAGGGCTTAATGCTGATGGGGGGAGGGGGAGTATAATTCACAGTACCCACAATTATAAAAAGATGTTATTTTTCAAAAGACATATGTGATATAGAACCACTTGTCATAAAAAAAAATCTCTGAAGATGTTTGGTTGTGGATATAAATACAATACGTGTAGCAAAACCTGGTATGAAGGATTCCATCGCCTCCAAGACAGCAATCCCCCATCCCCATCCCACCCAAGGAGGGAGGGATTAATAAAGATGGTGGTCCGATTATGAGGGCTGAACTACTCTTTCACTTAGTTTTTTCCAGCATTTTCTTATGAAAAATGTCAAATATAATGTTGAAAGAAATCTTCCATGAACCTCTAAGGCCCTTGGAAGAGTCCACCATTAACGGTAACCTATGTGCTTACCGTCTCGTCACTCCATACTCCACCCCTTTACCCATCATTATTCTTTCTTGGGCATTCCAGAGACTGCTGCCAACAGCATGCAGCCCTCCGAAGGCTTCCGTGGCAGATCAAAGGTTAGAGCTCAACATTTGTACAGTTTTTCTTTCGATGTGAAATTGACTTACAACGAAATGCACCAATCTTAAGTGAACATTTGCTGAATTTTAACAAATGTGAACGTATGTGTGGCCCACACCCAAATATCAAGTTGTACAACAAGAACCCCTAGAAAACCTCTGTGCCCCTTCCTGCTCAACCCCCATCTCAGCCTCTACAGAAGCAACCGATGTGCTATTTCCATGGTAGACTAGTTTGCTCATCCTGGAATCCCACAGCGCCTGCTTTTCTCAAGGAGACTCCCCTCGCTCAGTGCTGTGTTCCTGGGATTCACTCTATTGGCTGTGCTAGGAATGTGTTAGGTTTATTGCTGAGTATCACTCCACTTGCAGGAAATGTGCCACCCTTTGCTTATCCACTTTCCATTATCCAGATAATGGATATGTGGGCTCCAGCTCATATCCCCAATAAGGTGGGTGAGTTCTAGTGCTCTTAAATGCCTGCACAGAAGTAAATGTAAAACCTTTCTAAAGAACACACTTCAGGCTTCAAAAATTCCAAATGACGAAGTTCAGCTAACAATTAAAAATAATAAAATGATCAGGAACAAGGCATTTTGTCAGCAAAGACAGAAAATGGAAAATCAGTAGACCAACAAGTCCTTCTAACACTGGAATATAAGAGAGAACATACAATACTTTTATGTTAAAGAAAAATATCACTAGGAAAAATAAAAGTCATCAGACTTGAAATAAACCAAGGAAATGTCTAAGAATTATAAATAAAATATACCGGAATCACAAAGATGATGTGAACACAAGAGACAAAGCCAAAGAGAAAGTCAAAACACAGAACTAAAGAGATCAGCCAGAACACAGCATAGAGACAAAGGGTAATGAAGAACGAGAAAGACTGAATAAACAGAGTACAGAGTGGGAAGGTCTAACCTACATCTAATCAGTGTCTCAGGAAGACAAGTTAGAGAGAATGAGGACAAGGCACTATTTGAAGAGTTAATTCATCAGAATTGAATAAAGGTATCCTTATTTAAATTCAATTAACAAAACAAACCCCAAGTAAAAACTTAAATCCCAGACTGACCTCAGTGAACCAGGAAAAAAAAAAATAAAACTACAGGAAAAGAAGTTCTCTTCTAGCTAGAGAAAAACACAGATATTAACAAAGGAATAACAGACTAACAGTGGATTTTTCAGCAGCAACAATAAAGCCAGAAGACGGCAAAACAATGCCCTCAAAGTCCTGAGAGAACACTATCAATTCAGGAGTGTGTACTGAGAAAAACTGCTTTTGAGAACAGGAGTGAGAAACAAAACTCAGAGCTTCTGTGATGCAAAGTTTACAGGCTGAACTTCTCCATCCTTTGCCAAGAAAAGCAGCAGTGGTTTAAATGTACAGAGTGGAACAAGCGATCTGAGTAGGCCCAATGCTCCTTCTGCCAATTTCAATCTGGCCCCACACCCCTACCTTCCTAGTGCTCAGGACCTCTAATTCCTAAACTGTTCCAGACTCCTCGGGTCAAATCTGCTTGCTTTTGGACTTAGGTGGCAACCTTCTCTGGAGGCTTAGTCACCTGTGTGTGTACCTATTAATGCAGTTCCAAACCGTGCAGGTCTCTTATCTACCCTTTATCTGTCCATTCACCTTCTGTATTTCTTCAGTGTCATTCTCACGGGTGTGTCAAAGGGGAAAAGAGGAAAACCAACTGTGGTTAGTTAAAAATTCCAGGGTAATCTTTGTCATCTATGAATTCTCTATAAAAACTTGTCAACTCACTTTTATCTCTAATATCAGCTCGCTGGAATGTGCCTTCATCACTATATTCAATATAACAAAATATGGAACCTTACCATTAAGTAACTTCTTACATCCAAATGACTAATAAAAGCACACAGTCATTCACTTCCTATCATACCCTGATTTCATGAGTTCTTCCCAACAGAGATATTAAAATGTAAGTACCTTTTCATGCTTCTTTAGGAAGTTGGTTTTCTTGATTTTCCCATGATGCTGCAATTAAGGAAAATAACTGTTAAGATGGAAAAAAAAAAGGTGATACTCCATAAAAACAGAAAATGTAATTTAAAACATGGCACATATAATACTTATTTCATATCTTAGGCTTTCTTATTTACTTCCACCTAAAATAACATATTTTAGGCTACTTTGACTTAGATTTAGAGTGTACACAAGATAACTTCTGTATGTAAAGAAAAAGGTGTTAAAATAGTGATACTTCCTAAAAGAACTTAATATATTGGCTCAGTACAGCATTATTGGTTTCTATAAAAACAAAACTTCCAAAGATAAATGGGTTTTTACTCATCCCTTAAGGCAGGCTGTCAATTCACATAAGAAACACTGACTGAGGACATTTAGTTAAGCACATGGGATTCAATAGTCCTTTGCTTTCATGAAACTAAAGACTAGTGGGAAGATAAACAAAACAACAAATAAAAACTTATTACAAATACATTTAATAATAAATAAAATTATACATATTTTTTCAAAAAGAAAAAATTCCAAAATGGAATTTCTCCAACTAATATACATGCAGAAGAGGCTTCTGAATGGTCTGCATGTCAATGTATGGAGTACACAGCACCCTTAGAACTATTCCCATCTCTCACACTTTAAACAAAACCTTATTTATATGTATTGTTAAACCTAGAATTATTACCTAAGATATAGATTATGACCTTAATTTAAAGCCTTTTTTTAGTAACCTCTCTTTTTATTCCTTTTTTTTTTTTTTTTTTTTAAAGAGAGAGAGTACAAGTGGGAGAGAAAGACAAAGGGAAAGGAGGGAGAGAGAGAAAATCCCAAGCAAGTTCCACACTCAGCCCAGAGCCCGATGTGGGGCTCAATCCCACAGACCCTTGGGATCATGACCTGAGCTAGAATCAGGAGTTGGATGCTCAACTGACTGAGCCACAAAGGCATCCCACATAGTTAGCAATCTCTTATTCTAATCTCTACCCCTGAGAAATTACAAGTGTTGAGAAATTTCAAAATATTCCTGGAATCTTCAAAAACAAAGTAAAAAGAAATAATTGTTACCTTAAGAAAGAACCTCTTGTCAGTTCTTGCTGGATTGTATGAAGCGAGGTAAGCAGCAATTAAAATAAACTTGG
Source organism: Crocuta crocuta (assembly GCF_008692635.1). Taxonomy (NCBI): domain Eukaryota; kingdom Metazoa; phylum Chordata; class Mammalia; order Carnivora; family Hyaenidae; genus Crocuta; species Crocuta crocuta. The sequence goes on along the minus strand of NW_027533259.1, from coordinate 2,103,831 downwards.
AATAATATGGAAGTTCCACATGAGTATATGCTGAGAGCCCTACAGAACAAAAAACTTTCATGAAGGCATTGAATAGGCTACCGCTAAGTTTCTCTTATCTTTTCTCACTTATGTTTTGACTTCCATATGGTGCTCTCTTGTACAAATGACCTATTCCCTAAGCTTAAAGTGTCATATAATGATGGTGGCAGCAGTGGTAGGAAACATCACTGTTTCCCATATGCTTGCTCATTCTATTATTTTTGCTGAGCTCCTTCTATTCTGAACTCTAAATCCTACTCATTCTGCCCTTCAAAGCCACATTTTCCATTAAGCATTCCCTGATGCCTTCCTATCAAACCAAAGTAGAAAATCTGTCCCTAATATGAATTCTAACTTTGAGTATTTAACTCATGGCCTGTGTAACTTTATACCTTGTATTAATAGTTAATTATATACATAAATTATATTTCTTACCAAGCTATACTGTTTACTGAAGGAACTGTATCTAGTATGTTTTTATAGGTATCCCTATAGTATGCTGCACAAAGGAAAAAAACTAAATGAGCAGATAAATAAAACAAGAGAGCCAGGCAAATAGCATTGATGTGTACAGGAAAGGAAGGAATCTGCTAGTTACAGAATATCTAGTATGTGTCAGACACTGTGCTAGGTGCCTTACTTAGACATCTCTGAATCTTTGTAATAACTTAAAACTAGACATTCTACCCATTTTGGTTGAGGACACTGAGGTGGACTCAAGGTTGTACAATTAGGGAATAAAGCAGACCAATCATTACAGATTTTCTAATGCCAGCATCTATTTCTTTCCATTGGAACATACAACTGGAAATCACTTGTATGGCACCTAGAGCATTTAGAAACCAAAAGAGACAAAACAGAATTGCAACACCACTTAATTTTACACCACCTCAACAACATCTAGACAGTGATCTATTTTTTAAAATATTTTCGATACATGCTTAATTATAAGTAAAAGTTCTTCTATGGAGATAAATCCAAACTGATAAGTTTCTTTAAAGAAAACAAAAGCACAAGGTTTTTTAAACTTAACCAACAGAAATGCATCCCCCAAAGTGGGTTAACATAAAACTCATGAAGTACATATATACTGAGCTAAAACTGTGTCACACAACTCAACAAAAGCATTTAAAGAAATTAAACTGCTTGAGTTTTACAGGATATAATCCAACATTTAGAAAAGAGAAAGCTGATATTTGAATTATTTCCTCTCATTAAGTAGAGCTTCAGTTAAGAGAAAATCATTCATTCAAATATCACTGTAGCTTGTAGAGTCTTTTCTGTCACACTACTTACTGACTAATGCTAACTTTAGAATTAACATCAGTATCTTAGTTATCAGTAATCAATTAAAGACATGTCTCTGGTAACTGTCTCAACATGTCCTTGGATACCTTTCAGTTGTGCTGGATCAGTGTCATCTTTCTGTAGCTTTTCCCACTGTGAACTGAAAGAAGACAGAAGAGTAATAATGGTTTGAAAATACATGAAATCAATATACTGGACTTAAGAGAGTTCTAGAAAAAACTAAAAATTTTTGATTTAAGAAAACAATTTCTTTACAAATAACATATAGATGCAATAATATACCTGTGCCTCAGTGAAATCACTGAGCGCATATTAGAATATAAACTTACATATCAACACCTAGATGTTAGTTTTAATTTTTTTAAATTTTTTAAAGTTTATTTATTTATTGGGGGGCAGGGGCAGAGAGAGAGGGATAAAGAATCGCAAGCAGGCTTCACGCTGTGAGCACAGAACCAAACACAGGACTCGAACTCATGAACTGTGAAGCTGAAATCAAGAGTAGGACGCTTAACCAACTGAGCCACCCAGGCGCCCCAATACTCAGGTGTTAATTTTTAATCTCTTTTCCTGATCATAATTTTAAAGCTATCAGAAAGTACCAATAAATAAATAACATCACCTATCCTTCAGTATAACTCCCCATGTTTCAGTTAGCATATCAGATGCAACTGTTATACACTACTTCTAACTCTGTAACAATCTCTTAAAATAAGTACCATTTCCAGCCCCTCTGGAAAACAGTGTGGAGGTTCCTCAGGAAACTAACAATAGAACTCCCGTATGACCCAGCAATAGCACTGCTAGGAATTTACCCAAGGGATACAGAAATGCTGATGCATAGGAGCACATGTACCCCAATGTTCATAGCAGCACTCTCCACAATAGCTAAAACATGGAAAGAGCCTAAGTGTCCATCAACAGATGAATGGATCAAGAAGATGTGGTTTATCTATACCATGGAATACTACATGGCAATGAGAAACAATGAAATCTGGCCATGTGTAGCAACATGGATGGACCTTGAGGGTGTTATGCTGAGCGAAATAAGTCAGGCAGAGAAGGACAAATATCATATGTTTGCACGTATAGGAGGATTAGGAGGAACTTGACGGAGGAACAAGGGGGAGAAGAAGGGCGGAAATGGTGGGGGAAAGGGAGAGAGGCAAACCATGAGAGACTCTTGAATGCTGACAAAAACTGAGGACTGATGGATGTGGGGGGAGGGGGGGATGGGCATGGAGGAGGACACTTGTGGGGATGAGCACTGAGTGTTATGTGGAAACTAATTTGACAATAAACTATTAAAAAAAAAAAAAAATAAGTACCATTTCACCAGAAAATTGAGGTCCACCCAGGACCAAGGTTAAGTTGCCCAAGGACAGGGGCGCCTGGGTGGCTTAGTCGGTTAAGCGTCCGACTGTCACTTAGGTCATGATCTCGCAGTTCGTGGGTTCGAGCCCCGCGTCGGGCTCTGTGCTGACTGCCAGCTCAGAGCCTGGAGCCTGTTTCAGAGTCTGTAACTCCCTCTCTCTCTGACCCTCCCCTGCTCACGCTGTCTCTCTCTCTCTCTCTCTCTCCCAGAAATAAATAAAACATTAAAAAAAAAAAATTAAAAAAAAAAAAGTTGCCAAAGGACACCCAGCCAGTCAGTAATGGAGCTAAGACCTGAATCCTTGTAGAATGCCTGCAAAGCTCACGCCATTTCCACTGCCTCCTCTGACCTTACTTGCAATTAAAACTATTAAACAGCCTCAAATATTATTAAGAATATAAAGTAAGGATATGACAAGTCAAATTCATTAGGAAATACACTATGGTGTAGTAAAAAGACGCCCTGAGAGACAGAAGTTTTAGCTGTATGACCTTGAATAAATCAATATACTTCTCACCAAAATATAAGGCAGTTAGATGCAGTGATCTGTAAGGACCCTCTCAAACTCATTAACTCAGCTCAAAATACTAATTTAAAAATAAATGCCAGATCAGAACGAAATATCCCAAATTTAACTGTACTTCTCCAAATCTGCAAGCAGAGCTGAAAATTATGGAGATACAGGCGTACTTCATTTTATCATGCCTCACTTTGCTGTGTTTTGCAGATGGTGCATTTTTTACAAATTGAAGATGTGTGGCAACCCTGCATCAATCAAGTCTACTGGCACCAATTTTCTAACAGCAACTGCTCACTCCATGTCTCTGTGTCACATTTTGGTAGTTCTCATACTATTTTAAATTTGTTCATCACTATTATTTGCAATGATGATCTGTGATCAGTGATCTTTGATGTTACTGCTTTAACTGTTTTAGGGGTTCAAAACATATGCCCATATAAGATGGGAAACTTAAACGCTCCAATGACTGACCATTTCCCCATCTCTCCCTCTCCTTGGGCCTTCTTATTCCCTAAGACACAGTAATATTGAAATTAGGCCAATTAATAACCCTACAATGGCCTCTGAGTATTCAAGTGAAAGGAAAAGTCACATCTCTCACTTTAAATCAAAAGTCAGAAATGATTAAGGTCAGTGAGGAAGTCCTGTCAAAAGCCAAGATAGGCTGGAAGCTAGGCCTCTTGCACCAAACAGCCATATTTTGAACATAAAGGAAAAGTTCTTAAAGGAAACTCAAACTGCTACCCCCAGTAAACACATAAATGATAAGAAAGCAAAAGAGCATTACTGCTGTCTGGACAAAGTATTAGTGGTCTGGGCAGAAGATTAAGTCAGCCACAACACTCCCTTCAGCCAAAGCCTAATCCAGAGCAAAGTCCAACTCTCTTCAATTCTATGGAGGCTGAGAGGAGTGAGGAAGCTACAGAAGAAAAGTCTGAAGCTGGCAGAGGTTGGTTCACAAGGTTTAAGGAAAGAGGACAGAGGACATCTCCATAACATACAAGAGCAGGGTGAAGCAGACGGTGCCAATGTAGAAACTGCAGTAGCTGTCTACAAGATCAAGCTGAGATCATTAATGAAGGCGGCTACACTAAACAAGAGATTTTCAGTGCAGGTGAAACAGCCTTCTCCTGCAAGATGCCGCCATCTGGGACTTTCATAGCTAGAGAGTTGACTCTCTGGTTAGGGGCTAATGTAGCTGGTGACTTTAAGTTGAAGCCAATGCTCAATGACTGTTCCAAAAATCCTAAGGCCCTTAAAAATTATGCTCAATCTACTCTGCCTATGCTCTGTCAATGGAATAACAATCCCGGATGGCAGCACATTTATTTACAGCATGGTTTACTGAGTATGTTAAGCCCACTGTTGAGACCGACTCCTCAGAAAAGATTCCTTTCAACATGTGACTGACTGCTCATTAACAAAATATCAACAAGAACAAGAGTTTGGAAGAAGCTGATTCCAACCCTCATGATCAGCTTTGAGGGGTTCAAGACCTCAGTGGAGGAAATAACTGCAGACGGGATGGAAACAGCACGAGAACTAGGATGTTAAGTGGAGCCTGAGGATGGGGCTGCATGGCCATGATCTCATGAACTTTAATGGATGAGGAGTTGCTTGTGATGCATGAGTAGTTTCCTGAGATGGAATCTACTTCTGGTGAAGATGCTAGGAAGATTTTTGAAATGACATCAAAGGATTTAGAATTCTATATAAACTTAGTTGATAAGGCAGCAACAGGGTTTAAGAGGACTGACTGATTCTGAAAGTTCTACTGTGGGTAAAATGCTATCAAACAGCACTGTCAACAAAATGGCAGCAAATTACATCGTTGTCTTAAGAAACTGCCACAGCTACCCCAACTTTCAGCAACCACCAGTCAGCAGCCATCAACATCAAGTCAAGACCCTCCACCAGCAAAAAATTAAAACTCACTGAAAGTTCAGATGATGGTTAGCAATATTTAGCAGTAACATATTTTTTATAAAGGTATGTACATTGGTTGGTTTGTTTGTTTTTAGATAATGCTATTGCACTCTTAATAGATAGTAGTATAGGATAAACTAACTTATATATGTACAAGGAAACCAAAGAAACTCATTTGGCTCACTTTACTGCGTTATTTTTTATTGCAGTAGACTGGAACAGAAGCTGCAACGTCTCCAAGGTACACCTGCACAATAATATGGGAAATTCCAACAGGCTACCAGTAACCTATGTGGACAGCAGACCCAGTACAGCAAGCTGACTTTCAAAATAGATCACTTCTGCCACCTATGGCTCAATAATGCTTCACAGGTTATAAGGCATTTTCATTACTTCTTATAAAAGCCAAGAAAGATAAATTTTATCATTTACATTGTTATAACCCAGACTTTGAGATAGTTTAAATTGATAAGATTTTTTTATATGGCAAGTACCCCTGTAATGTTAAACTCTCAAAGGACAACCAAGTGAAAAAATGACCATCTTTAATGAAAAAAGAGGAAACTAACATTTACCAAGTGTCTTCTATGAACCCAGCTCTTAAAATATTCCACTTATCATTCATGAGTTTATAAAGCAGACAGGATCACTTCTTTTTTTTTCCTTTGTTTTTCTTTTTTTTTTTTTTTTTAAATAAATGACGAAACTCAAAGTCAGAGAAGTTAATCCAAGGCTACAAAGTGGAACCAGTTTAAACTGAGATCTGACTAAAAAGTTTATCCATGTTTTAAATAAATGTTTATGAATTATCAATTTCCAGAGGTGATTCAGAGTCAGAGTAGTTGGTTAATTAGGTCAAATAGGCTAGAATTTTAAGATGAACCAGGGAACAAGGTTAGAGTCTTTTTCATAATTTGTCCATACTGCTTATAAAAGCTCTACAACCAACATGTACTCCCAGCATCAGCCTGGTGAGTCAGGACCTACCCTTCCAGGACTTTATTCTTTATTCTGCTTATCCAAATTATTTAATCTCAATTAGGAAATATAAAATATGTGATTTTTTAAAATTTATTTTAAAATATTTAAATTTTTACATGTGTGAAGGGTCAGGGATAGTGGGAAAAATATAGATGAGTCACAACTTGAAGCAATGTGAATGCTTTCAAATGGACCAGTAAGTATCACCGCTGAGAATGCCATTTCCCTACCATCCTATGGAAAATCTCACTGGTCCTTTATATCGCACTGCAAGAAAAAAACGGAACTTAAGGGCATTCCATATGATTGGACTACAAAGGTAGCCAGGTGGAACAAAAATGCAAACTGTCCTAACTACCAAAAATTTTTTCAAAGACAAATAACTGCATAAATAAATTCAGCAAATTAACATGACAAAGTTAATATAACATATACATTTCGTATCAATAAATACAAATGAATGTAATTCACCCATTAAAGAAAAGGGTTTTCAAACTGCCTCAGCAAAGGGCCTGGGTGGCTCAGTCGGTAAAGTTTCTGGATCTTGGTTTTGGCTCCGGTCATGATTCCAAGTCCCTGGGATCAAGCCCTGCATCCAGCTATGCACTGACAGTACAGAGCCTGATCCTGCTTGAGATTCTCTCTCTCTCCTTCTCTCTCTGCTCCTCCTCCCCACCAAAAAAATAAATAAACATTTAAAACAAAACAAAATGTCTTATCGAGGGAGGAGGTTAGATTAGCAAATTATCTCTGTGCTCTATCCTTCCGGGAAAAAAACACATTATAGGTTATATATTAATTGCAAAAGGAAAGAAGTGCCTTTGCATACATCAAGATTTATGTGCATACACATGCATATTTTTTAAGATAATATTTTATTTTTAAGTTTATTTATTTTGAAAGAGAAAGTGTATGCATGTGTGCGCATGTGAGGGGGAGGGGCAGAAGGGAGGGGCAGAAAAAGAGAGAGAGAATCCCAAGCAGGCTCCACACTGTCAGCACAGAGCCCCACACAGGGCTCAATCTCACAAACAGTGAGATCATAAACTCAGCCAAAATCAAAGTCAGACACTTAATTGACTGAGCTATCCAAGCACTCCCAAAAATTATATAATGTTTTTAGGAAAAAGAGTAAACAAGGTAAGGGTGGATATGAGACTTCTTTGAATATATGTTTTGAAAAATATAGTTATACTTCTGGGGGCACCTGCGTGGCTTAGTTAGTTAAGCATCCAACTTTGGCTCAAGTCATGATCTCATGATTTGTGAATTTAAGCCGTGAATTGGGCTTTCTGCAGTCAGCACAGAGCCTGCTTCAGATCCTCTGTCTCTGTCTCTGTCTGCCTTTCCACTACTCACGCATTCTCTCTCTCAAGAATAAACATCTGAACGCACACAAACACACACACACACACACACACACACACAAATTGTACTTCTGACTTATTGACACCCATGTGTTACCTGTACGGCAATCAGTAAACCCACTCTACTTTTCCCTCTCTTTCCCTTCTCTTTCTATGATTTAACTTTGTAACTGTGTTATTTCTTCCCTATCAGACAGAACATGTAATATTCATAATAGTCATTTACCCTTGTTTTCATCTTTTAGTTCTGAGCTAAGATTAACTGAATTCAGTGCTCATCATCAACCCTTTTGCTAAAGTTTCCCCAGTCATGCCTGTTGCACACCCTTTTCAGTAGAAGACTCTTGGGAAAGTGTTTATGAGCAGTATTCCTAGAGTTCTTACATGTTTACAATGGTTTCTAGAGCCCTGCTACTTGAACGATAGGTTGGCTGGATACAAAATTCCTTGCCTTACACTTCCTTTCTTGTTAAGTTTCTTGAAAATGTTGCTCCCCTGTTGTTTCTCTTCATTAGATTCACTGCCCTTTTTAAGTAGCTGACCTTTCTGCCTAGATTCTCAGAAATAGTTGGTTTTTTTGTTTGTTTGTTTTAGAGCTAAAAACACAAGAAAGTCTCTGCAGTAGGTTCAGTACAAGTCCCTAAAGATATCCATGCCCCAAATGCTGGTACCTGAGAATATGACCTTACATGGTAAAAGAGACTTTGCACAGTGACTGAGTTAAGGATCCTGAGATGGATAGATTATTCTGGATTGTCTGGGTAGGCCCAATGAAATCACAATTTAAGAGAAAGACAAGAGGTTCAAAGAGAAGTCTGGCTTTGAAGTCAGAGCAAGGAACACAGGCCAAGGAATGCAGGTAGCCTCTAAATGATGGACAAGGCAAAGACACAGGTACTCCCCAAAAGCCTCCAGAAGGAACAGAAACAGAGCCCTGTGCACCCATATTAGATTTCTGAAATCCAGAAATATAATACATGTACATTTTTAAGCTACTAGTTCGTGGTAATTTGTTACAGATTAATAGACTAGGGTAGTCTCCGAATTGACCATTCTGGGTCAAATGAAAAGATGAACTCTGTAATCTGTGGAACCAGGTCTTCTTTTACTTCTGGAAAGTCTTCTTCGGTTACAGTTTTAGATCTGTGTTCAAATCCACTGTTTTCTTTAGGAACTCCAATTATACACATATCGAATCTTTGCCGTCACATTTATGCATTCTAAATTATTTTTACCTATTTAGTTTTGTCGTCTTGGTTGTTTTCATTTCTGTCTTCAATACCCTTTATTAATTCTCGGTTGAATCTACTCTCCTTGGATATCTTAAAATTCCATTTTCATTTGAGGAGATAAAATATCAAGTTCTCTCCACTTTGATATGTCCAATGTACTTGCTTGAATCTGAAAACAGATGATATACTACGAATGCAGGGGTGAGGGTCTCGGATGGCTTAATAGATTTTTTAATTCTAAAATGCTTTCTTCTGTAAGAATAATGAAGTGCAGTGCCATTCTGAGGGGGAGGAATTGGCTTATCTCCTGATTTTGTCACTCTCTTCTTATTTGATGGTGGGGTGGCGGGGTTCCCTAATCTCTATCCCCCACTTCTTTCTTGACTACCTACTCTTCAGGGGATGCCCTGCCCTTTCAAACCACCTCTCTGTCTCCCCTCAAAAACAGTACTTCCCTAAGAGAGCCATGATAATTCTTGTCATACATGCTCTTAAAACACTTAAAAGTCTTCAGTAGCTAGTGCTCTAACCCTTCAGGTCCCACTCGTTCTCAGTATTTACCCACTCAGGACTGGACTCTCAATTAAAGGTGATTTCATCTGTCTTTCACCACTACTAGTGAGCCCATCTCCTATTCCCTATGTCTTCTCCTTGCAGTTACTGCTTAAGGGTGTATTTCAGCATGAACTCCAGAGCTGGCTCTGCTGGCCTCAGTTGTTTCATTAGTTACATATAAATGGAAGTTTGTAGTCAACTCTGAAGACTCCCAGTTATGGTGCAGGCAAAGATTAAAAGTGATTTTATTTGCTCTCCCTATTGTTCTTATGGAGAAAACTGGATTTACGTGGCCATCACTATCCTATGAGAAACTCTTAAGTCCTTCCATTATTACATAAAAATCATTTTAAGCATCCAAATTTTTCTACCTTTAAGAGAGCACATAACAAGCTTTCCATTCTGGGACTTCCGAAAATCCTCATCAAATGACATTTATTTAAAATGTTCTATTTATTTTTGAGAGAGAGAGAGAAAGAGCGAGAGAGAGCGAGCATGAGCAGGGGAGGGACACAGAGAGAGGGAGACACAGAATCTGAAGCAGGCTCCAGGCTCTGAGCTGTTGGAGCAGAGCCCGACACGGGGCTCAAACTCCAAAGTCTGATGCTTAACAAGTGAGCCACCCAGGTGCCCCTCAAATAACTTTTATTGAAAAGAAATAACAGTATGTTTGTAATTTTTATATTTTTCAGAAACTATTACATTTCTACCTGAATTTCAGTCTAATTGGCTAATTAAATGAGCAAAGTTAGTAAAGAAAAGGAGTTACAGACTAAGATATTTATGGGAGAAAAATGATAACACAATTGACCAGAAAGTGAGAAAAGCAGTGTTGATGTTTTTAAATTTCCTATACTGCTTTGTAACTGAGGCTTAATCTATCACTTAAGACTTTATTATTCACAAATCATTTTCACACACAAGATTATTTAAATCTTGTAAGGATTGTTAAGAGGAGAAAACTGAGGCCTAGAGTCCTAGTGACTGAGATCACACAAGGCAGAATATGGCTGAGATGAAATTAAAACTCAGTTCCTCCCCCTGCACTAAATGCCACCACGTTTCCTGCTTCATTACTATGAAATTTTAATACAGACAAATGTAGACTTATGACTTAATTTATACATTGCTTTAATAATCAAATTTTCATTATACTATTCAAATATCTAACACAAATATAAGAAACAAAGCTGAAGTTCATTTTCCTGTAGATTTCTAGACTTAAAAAAATTACTAATTCTGAGACATATGTCTTGCTTCAAACTGTGTAACATACTGGTTAAAAATTGTTTGCTCTTCCCAAAATAAGAAGAAATGATTCAAAACTCATGAATATTCTCCTAATTGTGAAGAAGGTAAATGAAAATATATATACTGTAGTAGACAAAATATCCAAACTAAAGATAAAGAAATATTATATCCATATTAAATAGAAGATTACCTTGATATTTCCCGGAGATAAACAGTCTGCATGGCTTTCTTCAAATGAGGTTCAATATTTCTCCAGAGTTTGCGAGTATCACGTTCATTTGCTACCCCAAATGAGAGAAAATTACAAAAATTCAGATCTTACAGAAATTTTTTTCAAAACAAATATTCATAAGTAAAATTACATAGGTACCTTCTCCTTTAACCACAGGTTCACAATATTTAGGAAAATTAAGTACTGCCTGTAAATAAAGGGGAATAAAAGAAAAAAGGCATTATTTTCCAAGTATAATTTTCATTAGAATTTAGGCAATTTTATTTCAATATAATTACTCAAAAAGTTTTATAGTTTATTCCAGTAATAAAACAGAATGTATCAAAAAAGATAGTAAAACAACATGTAAAATACCCCTTAATTGGCTAAATATTGCTAATGTATTAGCCTCTAGATATAAAGCAATATAGCAAAGCATAATTTGTCATTTTATCACATAATTATGTCACAAAGGACATAATAAAATACTACTGGCCCAAAAAATTAACCTGTTATTTTCCAGGTTTGAACATTCTCACACATCAAACATCATCTCATCCACTACAATTCAAAATTATGTGATTGGAAACACTACCTGAGACTATTATAAATTTAAATTCTTGGCATCATGCCAGGCATACTAGATTACAATCTCTAAGAATGAGATCCATGAATCCATGTTTTAACAATCTCTCCAGAAACTCTATGTATTACAAAGTCTGAGAAGCACTAATCATTATTACTTAACAGTTTTCTGTGAATTAACACTGGAATTCTTTTTTTTTTTTTTTATTTCTAGGAGAGAGAGAGAGAGAGAGAGAGAGAGAGAGAGAGAGAGAGACAGCATGAGCAGGGGAGAGTCAGAGAGAGAGGGAGTCACAGACTGAAACAGGCTCCAGGCTCTGAGCTGGCAGTCAGCACAGAGCCTGATGCGGGGCTCGAACCCACGAACCGCGAGATCATGACCCAAGCGAAAGTCGGACCCTTAACCGACTAAGCCACCCAGGCGCCCCCAACACTGGAATTCTACTGTGAGGTAGTTCAAGCAAAGTGACAAAAAAAATGCTGCTGCCGTTTATTAGTATTAATTTGAGGAGCTGCCTGGATGGCTGTCAGTTAAGCATCGGCTTAGGTCATGATCTCAAAGTTCATGGGTTCAAGCCCCACTTCGGGCTCTATGCTGACAGCTCAGAGCCTGGAGGCTGCTTCAGATTCTGCATCTCTGCTCTCTCTGCCCCTCCCCCACTTGCACTCTATCTCCCTCTCTCAAAAATAAACATTAAAAATGTTTTCTGAATATTAATTTGAATACAAGTATTTCATACTAAAATGATTCGATAATGAAGTCTGGAGAAAGATATACATAAACGCAGAACTATAAACCTCAAATCCAGAAGATAACAGAGAGCTAAGAACTAATCCTTGAAACAGTTTTTCCTATTTTACTCCACAAAGTGCAACTGTTTAGGACAGAAAAATATTTCAAACTTTATTAATATCAAGTATAGAGAGGTCAACTCTCTTAACTTAGTTCCTGGTTTTCAGATCTAAACACTGCTTAGTAACACTAATAGGTCATAATGTTAGTAGGAACTGATAAACAATTTGGCTAACAGCTTTTTTTTTTTTTTTGGCAAAAACATTAAAATATATGTTTAAGCATTTACAAATAGTGGTAAAAAGGTAATAAAGATAATTTTAAGAGACTTGTTTCCAGTTTTACTTTAAGTTAAGTACTTACCCCATGTCATTCTTCAAGAACTTGCTGAGTATAAAAACTATATGATTATAATGGGACACTTTAATTGTCCAAATGCAATCTCTATATTAAGTCTATAAATCTTAGCCCATAATAACATGGAATTTCACAAACAAAATCATATGTTCAAATACAAAATACTTCTTACAACTTTGGGTATCAACTTTCAAATGTGCTCTCCAATATTATACCCATTTCTCCTATATTAATCCCCAAATATAAGCAAGTTCTCACATCCTTATAGTAATATTACTTAGAGCAAAATCTAACTTCAGGCCCACTGGTATTTTAAACTGTCCTCCCAGCCACCCAGAGAATAGAAACAAAAAGGCTGCTAATAAAATCACAAAAATTATTTCAAAGCCCAAGCAGAAATAATGTTTAAATGATTATTTGACATAATAAATTTTTACTTCCACTGAACATTCCCCTCATTTTAATTTCCCCAATATTCCTTAACTTTTAAGCATATCTTCTACTCTTAACTAGTTGCATTAATAAGAAGGGGGGGAAGACAGATGCATAATTTTGTTAAGAAATGACCATGTGCTCAGCAAATATTATGCTCATAATTGTAACAAGAGAAGCATACTTATCAAGAGTTAGTTATGGCCACTTGTTATCTCACTCACTCCTGACAATTGCACATTTATGATGCCCACTTGTCAACCCAGAAACCAAAATATAATTTGCTTACAGGCATGCACAGACTCCACTGCCTGAATTTATGATCATGGACTTGTGAGATGTTCTGGGAACTTACTTCTTTTTTTATTTTTTCTTAAATAGTTTATTGTCAAGTTGGTTTAAACACCCCGTGCTCATCCCAACAAGTGCCATGCCCATCACCCTCCTTTCCGTCTCCCCCACTCCCATTAGCCCTCAGTTTGTTCTTGGCATTCAAGAGTCTCTCACAGTTTGTCTCCCTCCGTCTCCCCCACTATTTTTCCCCTTCTTCTCCCACATCGTCCTCCATTAACTTCCTCCTAATCCACCTATACATGCAAACATATGGTGTCTGTCCTTCTCTGCCTGACTTATTTCGCTCAGCATAACACCCTCGAGTTCCATCCATGTTGCTACACATGGCCAGATTTCATTCTTTCTCATTGCCATGTAGTATTCCATTGTATAAATATACCACATCTTCTTGATCCATTCATCAGTTGATGGACACTTAGGCTCTTTCCGTGTTTTGGCTACTGTTGAGAGTGCTGCTATGAACATTGGGGTACATGTGCCCCTATGCATCAGCATTCCTGTATCCCTTGGGTAAATTCCTAGCAGTGCTATTGCTGGGTCATAGGGGAGTTCTAGTGTTAATTTTTTGAGGAACCTCCATACTGTTTTCCAGAGTGGCTGCACCAGCTTACATTCCCACCAACAGTGTAGGAGGGTGCCCATTTCTCCACATCCTTGCCAGCATCTAGAGTCTCCTGATTTGGGGAACTTACTTCTAAACCAATAAAGGCACAATGTCATCAAAGCCTGAACCAGGTGAAACTGAGAGACTATTTTCCCTTATACTGCAGAAAAAAAACTTGCATTGCTTTAAGAGGCAAAACAATCTATTATGAATAATGACTAGGTTGCCCTAAGACAGAGACAGGCAATTTAGGACACTTCAAACTCTCCCTCAGTGAGATTTTCAGCAAAACTTCATTACTGCATTTGAAATTACTTGTTAGAAAATGATCTGAAACATGTATATTGTAGTAAGCAAAATTCTAAGACAGCCCCTCATATACACACATACATTCTCTCAGTTATTCAATCAAATGCTATTTTAGGTACTGTTGTGAAAGAATTTTGTAGATGCAATTAAAAGATTGTACTATTTATGGGAGAGTTAAAATGAAGAGATAATCAGATGAGTCTGACCTAATCACACAAACTCTTCAAAAGCAGAAAGTGTTCTCTGGCCAGGCACAGAAATCAGAGACTGGGTGTATGAGAAGGAGTCAACAAACCCTTGCTAGCTGGTGGATGGAAAGTTGTGTGGCAAAAAGTACACGTGTTCTCTAGGAAGCCTGAGAGAGACTTGGCTGACAGCTAGCAGGACAGCTCTGAATCTCATTCTTAGAGCCAAAAAGAAGTGCATTCTGTCAAGTCTGAATGAGCTTGGAAACTTTTTTCCCCAAAACCTCAAGCTGAGAATAGTTTAGCCAAAACTTTAATTTCATCTGTGATGTCCTGAGCAGAGAAGCCAGCAACAGTTCCTGGATTTCTGACCTACAGAACTATGAGCGAATCAATGTTTATTGTTTTAAGCCACTAAATTTGCAGTAATGTGTTATGCAGCAATAGAAAGCTAATACACATGTTGAAGTATAAATGTAAAAAATATTCCAATATTTCAAGGCCAAGTAGAAATAATGTCTGAACTCTTTTGCTTTTTTTATAAATACCCACATCTTATCTCTGAAACATTAAAAGGAACAAAAATCAGAACTGAAAACATTTGTATTAACATTAAATTAATCAAGCAATGAGGTCTTACCATGTGCCAGGTTTTACTATTCTAAGTGCTCTACGTTCTCTATATGATCATTCATTTAATCCTCTGAATGATCCTATGAGGTAGACAGTATTATTATCATCCCCATCTTACAGAAGTTACAGTATACTCCAACCTCTGACTTCTCCTTCTCTGATCAGTTACAGAAAACTCTCTTCTTTAAAGTGCTTATGTGATTAGGTGATACCCACCTTGGTAATCACAGTATATCTTAAAAATAGGATAATCTGAAGCTAGACAGATATAAAAAAATGATTAAGTTGAAATTCAGATGAGAAGCAAGATATTTACAAGGTTTTAAAGTACATCCCCACAAAACACATATTACAAAGGAAAAAAGAAAAACCTCTTAATCAAATGATCAAAGTGAACATTATCACTGACAAAATAACATGAAATCCTGCAATACATGATAGGATGCAAGTAAACAAAGCATCATTTCTATGATATTCCTGTCAGATGCATAACCTGAATCTGATAAGCCAATATTAGACAAATCCAAACTGAAGGTGATTCTACAAAACTGTCCTACAATCCTCAAAGGTCTCAAGGTCATGAAAGTCAAAGACTGAACAACTGTTCCAGATGAATGTTCAAGAAACATAACAACTAGGGGCGCCTGGGTGGCTTAGTCGGTTAAGCGTCCGACTTTTGCTTAGGTCATGATCTCGCGGTTCGTGGGTTCGAGCCCCGCGTTGGGCTCTGTGCTAACTGCCAGCTCAGAGCCCGGAGCCTGTTTCAGTCTGTGACTCCCTCTCTCTCTGACCCTCCCCTGCTCAAACTGTCTCTCTCTCTCTCCTAGAAATAAATAAAACATAAAAAAAAAAAATTTTTAAAAAAAACACAGAAAAAACATAACAACTAAATGCAATATGTGATTCTAAACTGGACTCTTTTGCTCTGAAGCACATTATTGTGACAACTGTCAAATAGTGAATAGGGTCTGATGATCAGGTTGTGGCAAGGAATCCATTTTCACATTCTGATAGTTGCACTGCAGTTATGTGGAAAAATGTCTTTCTAGGATATGCACACTGAAGTATTTGGGGTGATGGGCATTAGGTCACAACTTAATCTCAGATGATTTGGGGAGAAAAGAGAAAAGTTCTTTTTAATGTACTTGCAATTTTTCTGTAAATCAGAAATTGCTTTCAAAATTCTTAAATAAATTCTGAAACTATCCAATACTTCCATGATCTTGTAAATACTCTAACAAAATAATGAAAGCAAGCTATTAACATGTCAGTGCTACTGAATATGGTTTTGATACAAAAAGAGTCCTCAATTATTCAAGGCCAAAAATAAAGGTACCCTGTAAAGGCCCAATTGGGAAAACCAGCTAAATACCACTTCTTGCTTGCCCTGTCTAGAGACAATTATTTAACATCCATTTAACAGGAATGAATATCTCAAAATGTTGAGCAAATGTAGATAAAAAGGAATGCATTCTATTTGTTTCCATTGAGATAAAGTTCCACAACAGGCAAAACTAACCTTTTAACGTTAGAAGCAAAGATAGTGATTATCTCTGGGGAGGGAAGAAGAGGTAGTGATTGGGAGGAAGCATGAAGTGGACTCCTTGGATGTTGGTAGTTTTCTACTTTTTGACCTGGCTCTATTTACACATGTGTTTTCATTTTGTGACAATTCACTAAGATACATATGTATGGTTTCTGTGCTTTTCTATATGTATGCTACACTTTCATCAAAAAGTTAAGAAAATACGAAGAAAAACAAACCTAACTAGGTTTTTACAAGCACTTTAATAGAGTATTTCATTTTACACTCATAAAAATCATATGAGGCATGTATTCTTGGTCTGTTCCCACCCCACTACTTTAGAAATGAGGAAACTGAAGTACACAAAATTACATACATAACATACTGGTAGGCAGCAGAGCTAAGGTATTTCAATATTAAGTCCTCTGCTCATTTTACCATATATACTTCAATTATCTGGCACTCTCTTCTTAGTCACTGTGTCACTAGTCAACACCACAACCCACAGGGCCAAACCACACAAAATAACAACAAAAACGGCATCAGAAACTTGGAATTGCACTCTAAAAGATTACTAAGCTCTGCCTAAGCAATTAATTTTTCTGAGTCATCTCTAAGTAAACTCTAATATTTAGGGAGAAAAAAGGTTAAAATATAATAAGTTTACTGTGTGACAGATTTGTTTTAACAAAACTATGCAAGAAAATTTTAGAAAATGAACCATTCTGTGTCTAACACTTATATAGGAGTATAAAAATAACTTCTTCAATCAATCCTTTTAAAAAATATAATTACTATTTTTAGGAATATCATTAAGGATTGTCAAAGAAGACAAACCTAAATGAATATTTTAAGTAGTACTTTACTTTTTCCTGTCTTGTGATACCTACAGACCTAGCCTCCAAAAAAATAATATTTAAATAATTTCTAGGGGCGCCTGGGTGGCTTAGTTGGTTAAGCGTCCGACTTTCGCTTAGGTCATGATCTCGTGGTTCGTGGGTTCGAGCCCCACGTCGGGCTCTGTGCTGACTGCCAGATCGGAGCCTGGAGCCTGTTTCAGTCTGTGACTCCCTCTCTCTCTGACCCTCCCCTGCTCACGCTGTCTCTCTCTCCTAGAAATAAATAAAACATTAAAAAAATAAAATAAAACCTTTTTAAAAAAATAAAATAAATAAATAATTTCTAAAGCAAATTCAAAAGCATATACATAGAAAATATGCCTGAAAAGAATCTTTTGCAGGTGATTTGTTAAACTTTCAATAAATGTGCCATTTACAACCTGTGAAACAAATAATTGTATCCACTTGAAGGAAAATCTATCTTTATTATGCTATAGAGCATAATTTATTATATGAAGGAAAAAATTATTTATTATACATACGGAGAAAAATAAGAACACTGCTATTTTTTCTCCAGTGCTTACAGATCATTTCTTATATCTGCTAGTATTACTAGTAGTAGTTAAAGCTTAAACCATACTTCAATTTTATGAACAGGAAATAACAATAACAACAACAACAACAAAAACCCTGTAACCTCACTCCTAAATAATTTCTCAGCGAAACCTAAGGACAAATTAAAATACCATATTCAAATATAATTTGTTTTATATTTTATTTCTCTAGAAATAGTTCCTTAAATAATTCTTTCTTCTTACACTTTATGATTTACTTTGAAATGGCTGCAGGCACTGATTCCCACAGGATTCAAGGATATCTAGGTCATGGTAAACATGGTAAACATGTTACCCACAAGATGGTAGAGGAGTATTTCTTCCCAACTAAGGACCATGTACTGACCCTCTCTCCTTTCCGTAAGCCCCTCTGCTGTCATTTCCTTTGGGAACCAGGCATCCAAGACATGTAATTGCTGGAGAGATGTTAGTGATGAGCTTGAACTAGAACAGCTCGCCTTTTGTTTTTTCCCTACGCAGAAGATGCTTGAAATCTACATCTAAATCAGAAAAAGCCTAAAATCTAAAAGTCAGAAAAACATACTAAATGTGAACACAGTTTTAAATGGTCATCTTCTTCTACATTGTCTTGAACACACATTCAAACCCATACTGAATCCCTCTATGTGATTCTTTTCAGAGCAAAGAAAAGAGTAAAACAAAGAAAATGTGCTAAAATTTACAGAATCTGTTCCTTTCAAAGTAACTGCGTTTCAGTCTTAGATATATTACTACTTTTTCTAAATGCAGATAAAATCTTAATATTAATGGAAGGTTGCTAAAAGTGAAACCGGATATTCTTGCCTCCTCCCTTTCACATCTAGACACTTAAAAAGTAGAAAGATCAAAGAAAAATTAAATATGATCACTTCTCAAATTGCCTGTAAAATATGAACAGCTTTTATACTCTTTTAAGTGTCTTAAGTAATCTTTTATGTAAATATTAAAAAGCAATCCTGTATATAAATATTACTAAGTCAAGGTGAGTGCCTCATGAAAGACCTGTAATTAGGGCTTCTATCCTCAAGTTCATCTAGATGCCAGACCACTCTCACTACATACACAAAACCTGAAACAAATCTGTTACAAAAAATTAAAAGATATTAAATTGCTTATTCAGCTTTTATACCTCCTTTTATACTTCTCTTCATTTTGATTTTAATGAAGTTTTACATTTTCTGCAATTAGAAAAAAGAGAAAGAAGGGAACAAAAAAACACTCCTAAGGAAAAGTAAGAAGACATAACTATAGATGAATGAAGATTTTCTGCTCAGGTTGCATTTTGTACTAAGACACAGGCTTCCGCCTACTTACGTTAGCCTCAAAAGGCCATATCCAAATTTCCAGAATAAATTTTCAGCTCCTAGTGTACCTCACACCACTTCTACATGGAAAAACATTAAAAGGTTTTCTTTTTTTTTTTTTTTTTTTTAAGTAAAATGTTCACTCACCAGATGTCTGAGCTCTTTCAAATCTCGGCAGACAGTATAGAAAACTCCAAGAAGAATATTAATATAAGCAGCATAGAAATCAGCCGAATACTCTGGAGGATGATCATGTGACAAGATCTTCTGAAGGTTCCCTGTTCAAAAGACACAAATGAACTTAAGGACGAACCCAGCACCCCAGTTATATCTTCAGGCATTCTATAACAAAGGAATAAACAATAAATACGCAGGCTCAGCAAATATCAAGGAATAAGAAAAAGATTAGGAGAGTAACACAACTTTTCAAACTAAAGTAAGAGAATTAGGAATCTAATGTTCTTAAAAAATTACAAAGTGTTGCTTAAGACAAATATTAAACAATGACATCCAAGAAAATCGTTCAACAACCTCTGCAAGCAAAATCAGTATCAAAGGCGAAAAATAATACATATTCTATTCATTTTTCTGCCATACTCTGATTTCTCTTCATATCGTATAAATCTTTTGCCTTTTACTATTTATTTTTCTGTTTAATAAGTACAGTAGAAAAAACAAGGGGTACTATATAAATGACCACCAAACTGGAAAATTAAGTTTTCTTCCTAAAACTTTGGTATCTTTATTTTTCTTCTCTTATATCTTAAACTCTTTATTCAATATCACACGTTCAGAGTCCTAAAGTTTAGTTTATCCTGCTAGAAATACCATATTGTAGAAGCACAGTTAAAGTTAAACAGAAACAACCACCCACTATTCAAAATCTCCCAGGTATAGTACTGGGAATCAATTAGTCATTCGTTCCTTACTACACTTCTCTGTGACTCCTTGGTGCAATGGTCTCTTTAGACTCCTCAGTTAGGAGTTCTTTGATTGTGACCAATACTTTAAACCTAGTTCCACAGGTTCAGGATCTTTGCAATACTTACAAGTAAAGAGAAACTTAGATAGAGCTATATTAAGGAGCTCTTTTTTAGATAAGGCTATTGACCAAAAAACCAAAACACAGCAGCACATTTCAAAGCCCAGTTACATGCGTGGAATATTATCTTGAAAGGATTCTGTATGGGAGACTATTACTAGATGCATTTTTCTATCACAACTACTGAAAAAAAAATACACAAAGTCCAAAACTTGACTTTGGAGTCTATGTATTTTTACATTCTAATAGGACATTTTAAATTTAACGTTACTAAGGTTTTTAAAACTATGCATGGGAAAATATTCGATACAAGGAAAATTTCTAAAAGGTGTCTTAAAACTCAGAACTAAAAATATCTGTACATACAAGATGCTAAATAACTGGCTAGAAAGAAGAAAGTAGAAGAGAAGGAAAGAGAAAGGATGGATGGTGAGACATATGCATACACACAGGGGGAAAAGATGGTCTACAGATGCATGGATGAGGAAATCTGGAAAACAGGTCTCCAGCTCAGACTGCATTCCTAAGCTCCTCCAGACCATCTCTTCCTAGATACCCCTTATTGGTGACCCTCGGCACCTCACGTGAAAGTTGATTAGATGCTACCACTGGCCCAATCTTGACAAAAGTCTTAAGAAGAATGAGAGATCTCACTGTGTTGCTGTAAAAGTAGACCAACTGCTTAGTTAGACTACAGACAAAATTAGAGTTCAAGTCTACATTATGGAAGCTCTAATTGCCTGAGGGTATTCAAACTTCTGGAAAAATCCATCTCTAATGGAAAGCTGAAAACAGTGCACAAACAGGTAGTAAATAAAGGGAAGGAGAAACCACTTGATTGGTCTCCTCTTCTCTTAAAATTTCACTATCAAAAGTATAATTTAACACACAAAAAACAACCATTTCTAACTTGAAGAGGAACTTCAGCTTCTAGCCATGAAAAAGTTAAGAGTCCAGAAATACTCTCCTGTAATAAACAACTAAAAATGGACAAAATGTAGAAAAACACTATTTTCAGACATCAAACAATAGGCAATAAAGGACTGTGATACCTGAGAAAAAGGAAACAAATGAGCCATCAGCCACGCTAGACTTTCTAACAAGAGGTAATTTTAGAACTGCAGAACAGGAAAAGTTTCAAAAGGAGCCATTAATCTCAATGAATTGGGAAGACAAAGATCAGAGTAGAGCAAACTAAGGTTGCTAGAATTTGCAGGATAGAGTACTAGAGAGAAAAGAGTTATGGAGAGAAAGAGCTCCAGAAGTCTCCATAGTGGCTCCCCTTCACTCTTGTCTGAATACCAATCTGTATACACACCAAGTAAAACCCCACAGGCCAAGAAAGAACAACTTCCAGAGTAAAACAATTAGTGGAGAGTTGTCAGTCAATTATCAGTGCTCACACAGAACTATAAATCATTCATACTGCCACCAGTCAGAATGAAAAACATGTGCTTTCAGTAAAGATCCCAGAAGGGCTATGTCTTAGAAGTAGAGCTAAAATAACCATTGGAATAAAGGCTACTCTAGAGCATACCTCCAAAAAAGCTTAAAAATAACCTTAAAAGAGGCAGATACATTTTCAAGAAACTTAAGTCTTTCCTAGAAAAGTGTCCAACACACAGCAATGAAAAACACAGCATTCTTCAATCAAAAATTACTAAATACACAATTAATACCCATAATAGGTAAAAATCAGTCAACATCAATAAACCCAAAATGAAAAAGGTTATGGAGTCAATAAACAAGAATATTAAGACAACTATTGTAAACATGCTCATAATCTCAAAAAGAAAACAAAAGCATAATCTGTTTTTGACATCTGTAATGAAAAATTCCACTGGATGGGATCTAACTGCAGCTTAGACACTTATACGAAAAAAGTCAGTGAGCTTAAAGACATAGAGAAAAAAATATCCCAGATGAAACACAAAGAAGAAAGGTTTATAATTTAAATAAGTAAAAAGATTCAGTGAGACAATATCAAGGGATCTAGCATACATGTAATGCAATCTCAGGAAAAGGCAAGGAAAGGAGGTGGGGGGAACAAAGAAAATATTTGAAGAAATAAGGACTGAAATTTTTCCAAAGTTGATGAAACTGTACACTCATATATCCAAGAAGCTCAATATATCTCAAGCAGGATAAACAATAAAAGATTTTTTATTTCTTTTTTTTTTAATATTTTTAAATTTATTTCTAGGAGAGAGAGAGACAGCGTGAGCAGGGGAGGGTCAGAGAGAGAGGGAGACACAGACTCTGAAATAGGCTCCAGGCTCCAAGCTGGCAGTCAGCACAGAGCCCGACGCGGGGCTCGAACCCACGAACCGCGAGATCATGACCTAAGCGAAAGTTGGACGCTTAACCGACTAAGCCACCCAGGCGCCCCAAAGATTTTTTTATTTCGTTCAAGTCCAAATAATAATTTAATATGGGGTTTATAATAAATGTATAAGTAAAACATAAGACAACAACAGCACAAAGGTTGTGAGGTGGGAAACTATAAATCGCTGGGATTTTCAGATTGTTTACTGGAGCATAACTTATCCTGAATGATACAGTAACCAAACCATATCAAAAACCTGATAAAGTGAATTATAATCCACCAGAAGGGAGAAAAAAATGCTTTACCAAAAGATAAGTAGTCTGTATGTGGTAGAGATCAGAAAACAAGAATTCCAAACTGGGCCTCTAGACATTACTGCTGAGAGGAAAGGGCATCTTGAGCTTGAAACCCCATTCTTACAGATGGTATGTGTACCAAGTTATGATTGGATAACATTAGCCACTAAGATTATTCCTATGTTCCTATTCCATGCTTACTCTAATTTGGCTTATCAATTAATGTTCCCTTTTTGAATGACTTTTTGTGTAATTACTGGGCTTTGCTTTTTAAAAAAATCTTGATATACAGAAGGCTCTAAATTAAATAATCAGATTATACATGGCTCCATAATTACTTTTCAAAAACCTATTAACCTACGCTCTCTGAAATTGGCACAATCACTGTAATTAAATACATCCTCAAATTCTCTCCATCAATGAGCCTTCATATCTTTACTTTCTAAAATTTTAAATAAAATTCTATAGTTCCTTATACCATACTTTAATACTTCAATAAGACATTGATAACCAGCTTTTTAAAAAATACTTTTCTTAAATTCTAAATTATTTTTCAGTACAGGACACCTGGATGGCTCAGTTGGTTAAGCATCTGACTTCAGCTCAGGTCATGATCTCATTTTCTGTGAGTTCAAGCTCTGCGTCACTCTGTGCTGACAGCTTGGAGCCTGGAGCCTGCTTCGGATTCTGTGTGTCTCTCTCTCGTTGCCCCTAGCCCACTCACATTCTGTCTCTGTCTCTCAAAAAATGAATAAATGTTTAAAAAAATTTTTTTAATCTTTAATTTTTCAGTACTTAAATCTAACACGGGCCATGAAAGAAGTTAATTGAACAGTGATGACACAGGTACAAAGGAATTTTTTTAATGAAATTCTTTGATTAATTCCTTTTCTTCCTACCCTCCTCTCTTCCCTATTTTGCAATTTTCATGGAAGAGAAACTATTGAATATAAGGGCTCCTTTCATCTATTCTGGGTTCTTTTTTTCTATCTCAGTTAATTAGCTAATGCAAGGTGTTATTTGATTGCTGTTCTTGTGAAAACAGAAAAAAAAATGTGTTTATCTTAACAATGAATGTTTGCAGCTGATTAGTTCAGAGGCTAGTGTTAATGAGTCCAAGGTCAAGAAATGCTATTTTTTCATACCCTGCTAACCACTTTATGCTTCACATTTATAAACTCTGAGTCAGAAGTATCTTGTTTGCACAGTGACAACACAATACTAATTTACAAAACTATTCAGCAACACAAAAAGCTACCATGTTCTTCCAAAGACAAAAATAATTAAGATCTATGAAATTTAAGATTAAATACAAACCAAAAGAAATAAGCACAAGGCCTAGTAGTTGGTACTGTAAGAGAAATAATAATGAAAAATGAGATTACAAAGTCAAAAGATACATTCCACATAACACTTAACCCAAGTACATGGTAAATAAAGATTTTATACAATTTAAATGTGCTCTGCCCACCTAGTCTGATGCTTACTTTGTATGGATGTTACAATCTTAATATATACATCTTACTATACTGACTAAAAAATGTGAAAATACACCATTAACACAAATAGGTGAGAAATACTCATTCAAAACTTTTTAATAACTATATAAGAATAATCTCTCATGGTTCCAAAATAAAACCTCTATAAGTACATACACATTTTTGAGATTGGCAATCTGAAGACAATAAGACATCAAAATATTCCTATTTGAAATATGCAAGCTTAATCTTTCAGAGAACAAGAAGTATTTTAGTGAATATCATTTGTCAAAACAAAGTTTTAAAATTTACCTATGCTGTAATCAGGGAAATACAAGACAAATGGCTCAAAGCACCCCGTATTTGGACGAAACTTTTCCCAAACAATTTCACTGAGAAAGAGAACAGTCACATTTCTGTCAGTCTGTAAAAGAAAGAAAAATAAAAGCAACTTTGCATTTAAAAATCTGAATCAGAGCAGCAATTCCATTTGAATTTTTCTTTCAAATAAATCCAGCAAAGTTACAACATATAACAAATTATTTGCATATTAATAGATCTTAGTTCAAAACCCTAATCAAGGAGTTCATCCACTTGCAAATCTTCATACATAAATACTTAGAATTTCCATAAAACTTTTAGGTTAATGGACATTTCGGTTACCCATGAATGCTAGGACAGTCACACAAGGGTTTATTTCATAGAAATTAAGAAACACATTTGCTTAATAATAAGGATCTTTTTATAGGAATTTTTACTGAAATCATTAGCTTTCCATCAATAAGCAAAAAACATACAACTTAACATCTCTCATCATTAAAATAGCTACAGCAACCCTGAGAGGAAATAAGAGTTGAAGGAAAACAGAAATGCCATCCCACAGAACCACAAAATTAGGATATTTTGTTTTTTTAAAGTTATTTTCATAAAAATTATTGAGCAAAATATGAATACACATTAAAAACATTAAGTATACACATAAAACACTGATGTGATGACTGTTTAGAATGTATTACCCATATACAAAAACAAACACTAAGAATACAAGCTCAACATTTATGCTGTCCTCCAGAATAGCCACAAATGTCCTATGCATACTAGTTTGAATTAATCTGTAGACAGACTTCTGCGTTTTCAACACAAATTTTAATTTTTCCCCATACTTTTTTTGACATCCCCCAAGGTGACAGCAGGCATGATAGCTGTTTTGTTCTGCAACTATACTTAGGATCCAATCACATAAATTATTCTATACTCTGATAGTGGTTTACTATTTATTGATTCCTAATTTATACATAATCTTATATTCCAATTTGCATTACTTAGAAAAACATTCTTTTGGCTAAAAAAGAAGACTGAGTTCAATAAATTCATAATTCCACAAAAATCTAGCATCTTTATGAAAAAGAGGAAAAGATTACTACTTTCAAATGTTTCTTATCTTATAAACTCTTTAAGTTTTAAGAATCCTTGAATTTACTTCTATGGGGATAAAAAAAGGATGCTCTAAATACAATCCTGAATGCAAAGCATTAAAGTTGTTTTGCTTTAAAAAATGATTATCTAAAAGCATTTGATAAAATCAGTTCAAAAATAGAGAGGCCTAAAAAATAGAAGATATTTATCCACCTAAAAGTATTATAAGTTGCTAGTGTTCTCAACTGTTAAAGTACCTTCAATATACAATATCATAACTTAACTTTACTCATATACATTAACATAGAAAACATGAAATGCCTTTACTGTATTTCTCCTAAATGAAATACATTTTTAAAAATCAACCATGTTTCCAGCAGTATCAAAGCAACACTTCCCTTTTCTGGTAAGGTTGAGATTACTGTGAATCTTTTAATTTTCTTCAGTTTCCATAATTACAACTAAAAAAATGGAGGGGGTAAAGGACTAACTCTGAAGAAGGGATGCACGATGACCATGACTGGGCATGAGGGGGAAACTGAGGTAAGCTATGGTGTAAGAGCAGAGGACAGCAAGAATGTACTTGGAAACCAGACAAGGAATCCCAGGGCAATGAGGACAGTGGATGAAGTCATACAAATAATCCACAAATGCAACACAACAAAACAATAAAAAGAAGTGAAGAAGAAGGCATCTACTCAAAGAAGATGAGTTGCTGGTCTCAGTAGTAAAGTGCCAAGAGTTAATCAAACTAGCAAAGGCTAGACTGTAGCAAATAAATTTCCAGGATAGGCTACCAAGAGCTACACTAATTCTCGTCCTGTCTTCTGACATCTCACCCCTGCCCAATACTATTACTAAAAGTGAATTTTAGGGGTGCCTGGGTGGCTCAGTTGGTTGAAGTTGGTGAAGTAACCAACTTCAGCTCAGGTCATGATCTCATGGTTTGTGAGTTCGAGCCCCGCATCGGGCTCTCTGTTGTCAGCACAGAGCCTGCCTGGTTTCCTCTGCCTCCCTCTCTCTCTGCCCCTCCCCTGCTTACACTCTCTCTCTCTCAAATATAAATAAAAACATTACAAAAATAAAAAAATAAAATAAAAATAAAAGTGAAGTTTAGGAATTGACCTTAGGCACATAATGATTTCAGTGGCACTTGGAAAGCCTCTCTTAACTTCTGACTGTTTCTCAAATTTCAGTAATATGTTCAGTAAATGTTCAACTTTTCAAAGGTGGAAATGCTGTAAACACGGTCTCTCCAAATATTAACTTTTATTATAATGTTACCTAATACTTAAATAAAGACATAAAACTAGGTAGGTATAAGCTATTTATGCTCAAAGCACTTATAGAATTATAAAAGAAAAATAAATTTGTTAGTTGAATACAAAACTACAAAATCAATAAAATTTAAACAGTGATTGAATATGATTAACAATGCTGTTTTGCTCAAACTAAATCTTTGCTTACTTCATACTTATGGTACAAATAAGCAACAGCCACAGTTCTTTTGAGGTTAGCTTTCCTATACCAACTGGTGTTGGTGAACAATGAATTCTCTCTCCAATTTTCTTTATTCAAACTACTGTAAAACCCTGCTTTTGCCATATTATTATTAGGTTTTGACCTGACACATATGCATGTTAAGTTCATCCCTATTCTCTTCTTATTACTCCACAACAATTAGAGTAGTATTACTACTATTCAGTACCAACACAATTATAAATTCAAATACAAAGCTGGTTCGGACACTGACTAGCCAAGAGATAGACTCCAGATTACCCAAAACAGACCTACCTTTAGACTACTAATTCTGTAGATTACTCAAAAGAAAATTTTAAAATTCTTACAGAAAGTTTAAAGTCTAGGCCCCCACCAACTACTTCAGCAAACAACTAAAAGCTTTTAAAAGAGCAAGGTTAGTCATTTCACAATTAGAAATAAAAAGCGAAAATAAAGAAAGAATAAATGCTACCAAGTCACAAACTGCTTTTAGTTTGGAAAAATGTTCAATAACATTCATAATAAAGAAGTGTAAGTTAAATTATGTTAAGATTCGTCTCTCACCTGTCAGATTGGTAAAAGGAAAATATCTGACAAGACAATCAATTGATTAGGTCATAGGGTGAAAAGACTCATACATTACTTACCAATTCTTGTAACCTAAGAAACCCAGGCAAAAGATTTGCTTCCATATCTCTTAGATATTCTGCTTTGTCTAGAACCTAATTAAAAAAAAAAATACAGTGTCAAAATCAATTTACAAAGCCTTCTACAAAACATTTACATAATATACTGCACAATTCAAAATGTGAATTTTCTATGTTAAAAAGAAAAATTGTAACCTAGGAATTAATTTTCAAACGGTATTTACATTTGTAGAAGACATTCAAATAGGCCAAATTAGTAAAATAAAAAATAGACTACTTATATCATATTTTAACCCAAGTTTCTAAACAGAAAATGAATCACAGGTACATTAAAAAGGTTTCTTTTATAGGTATATTATCAATACTCTAAGGATATCTTACTAGGTATACAAGAAACACAACTGGATGCATTTTTTATTCCATTTGATAAAAGTTACATTTTGTTCAGTTATG
>NW_027533259.1:1909770-2075357 GCF_008692635.1 Crocuta crocuta | reverse complement strand
ACTATTAGGATTATATTATATATATATTATTTTAAAAGACATACATAGTATATGTAGATCTAGCACATATTCATGGATATATGATATAGAGAGAATGTATATATATATTTATGGATAACATAACACAGGAAACAATGAAGGGATAAAGATAAAGGGTCACACAGGTGTGACCACATGTTAATAATACTTGAAGCTGGATGATGGGTTCACTAGAGTATATTACACTATTCTCTTTATATGTTTGAAATTTTGATAAAACATGTTAAAAAAAGTTACTTCAAGAAGTCATCCATTAGTCCATGAAAACAAAAATCAAGGTCTTCAAAGCATTGTCTAAAATATTGAATCTATTTAATCTAACCTTTGTTTTTACTTTTTGTTTTACTTTTTGTTTTTTCTATCCACCTCCACTTTTCTCCTCTACCATCTTGCTGGATTATGTTAAAGCGAACCCCAGACATAACTATTCCATCCATAAATATGTTATATGTAGATCTAAGATACGAAGACTTTTTTTAAAAAAACATAACCTCAGTATCATTATCATGCCTAAAAAATTTAACAATACTCCTTAATGTCATCTAATAACTAGTACTCATATTTCCCCATTTGTCCCACAAATGTCTCCTTAGAGTTCACTTATTTGATTCAGGATCCAAAAAGTTCATATATTGAATCTTATCATATTTGGTTTGTCTTCTAGTCAATTTTAAATTAGTAACATTTCCCCTGACTCTTCATTTGTTTGTTTGTTTGTTTTGTTGTTATATATTCAATGAAGTAAAGAGGTCATCTGTTGTGTAGAATTTTCCATATTCTGAATTGGATGACTGCATCTCTGTAGTGTCATTTAACATGTTCCTATATCCCCTATATTTCCTGTAAAATAGTTGATAAATCTAGAGGTCTGATCAGATTCAGGTTCAACTTTTGGGCAAGAATACTTCACAAATAGTGCTCTATATTTCTTACTGAATCACATCAGCAGAAACACAATACCTGACTATCTCTCTTTTTCTGACATTAAGATTGATTGACAGTTTCAGGTATTCTCAGCCTGATCCATCCATTATAAAGTTCCCCAGCAGCCTTTCACCAAATGATTTCAATTGATTATCCCTGCCTATGTATTAGGGACTGCAAAACTATAATTTTCTAAGATTCTTTCTTCACTTATTGAAGGATGTTTTTCTAGAAAGAATTTTTCCTCATCTGTTACTTAGTTTCTCAGAAATAAAGTTCACAGAGGACAGAAGGGATATATGCTTGATTCTTTCCTTTTATCTACCAACTTCCAAAATAAGTTTGTGCCTCTGTGGTTGCTGTAACACATCATCACACAAACGTGGTGGCTTGAAACAGACTAAAAATTTATTCTCTCACAGATCTGGAAGCTGTAAGTCTGAAATCAGTTTCATGGGGCCCAAATCAAGGTTTCTGAAGGGCCACACTCCCTCCAACAGCTCTAGGGTACAATCCATTCTTTGCCTCTTCCAGCTTCTGGCAGTTGCCAGTATTCTTTGGCTTGTGGCTGCAACACTTCTCACTTAATTTGCGTGTGTGTGGTTTAATCAAATCCTCCTACACAAACATTTGTGACTGCATTTTGGGCTCACCCAGATAAACCTGATACATTTCCCCATCTCTAGATCCTTAACTTAATCACATTTCCAAAGGCTCTTTTTCCAAGGGGCCATTTATAGGTTCTAGGGATTAGGACCTGATATCCTCAGAGGCCATTATTCAGCCTAGTCCTGGCAAATGAAATTCTCATGGTAACCAATGAGCTGAGGTTTTGTGGTTTTTATCTGCTTGTTTAGTATCATTACGAATGCATGGATTTTAACACATCTGTTGTACTTCCATCTACTGAATTGATTGCTCTTTTCGATGGCCAAACCGTACCATGTTTGGCCACTGGAAGCCTCTTCAAAGTAGCTTCTGGGTCCTTTTTGTCTCCGCAGCTTTGAAATGTAACTGACATATAACACTGCATAAGTTTACAGAACACGATGTGTCAATCATATATAATTATATACTGCAAAAGGATTTCCACCATAACTTTGGCTGACATTTCCATCACTTCACATAATTATTTCTTTTTCATGGCAAGACCATTTAAGATTTATTCTACTCTCTTAGCAACATTCAAGTATATATAACACAGTACAGCATTAACTATAATCACCATGTTGTACATTAGATTCTCTAGAACTTATTCATCTTATAACTAGAAGTTTGTATTCTTTGACCAACATCTCTCCATTTCCTTTACCCCACAGTCCCTAGTAACCAACCATTTTACTTTGCTCCTATGAGTTTGGCTTTTTAGATTCCACATATAATTGTCTCTGCCTGACTTAGTTCACACAGCATAATGCCCTCAAGGTCCATCCATGTTGTCACAAACGGCAGGATTTCTTTCTTTCTCATGGCTGAACAATATTCCTTTGTGTGTGTATGTGTACATATATATACATATATATGTACACATACACATATATGTATATGTACGTATATGTACACATATGTACATATATGTACGCATACACATATATATGTATACACACACACACACACACACACACACACACACACACAAACATTTTCTTTATCCATTCATCCACTGAAGGCCACTTAGGATGTTTCTATGACTTGCCTATTGTGAATAAAACTGCAATGAACATAGGAGTGCAGATATCTCTTTGACACCCTGATTTCATCTCCTTCATCTATATACCCAGAAGTGGGATTTGGAATCATATGGCAGTTCTATTTTTAATGTTTTAAGGAACATTTATACTGTTTTTCTTTTTCCGAAGTCAGACGCTTAACCGACTGAGCCACCTAGGCACCCCTATACTGTTTTTCTCATAGTGGCTATACCAATTAACCTTCCCAAGAACAGTGCACAAGGGTTCCCTTCCCTTTTCTCCACATTCTCACCAATACTTATCTCTTGTCTTTTGAATGACAGGCATTCTAACAGGTTTGAAGTGATATTTCATGGTTTTGATTTGCACTTCCTTGATGATTAGTGATGTTGAGCACCTTTTCATGTACCTGTTGACCATCTGTATGTCTTCTTTGGAAAAATGTCTATTCAGGTCTTCTGCCCATTTTCTAACCAGATTTTTTATTTTTTTACTATGGAGTTCTATGAGTTCTTTATTTATTGGATATTAATCCCTTGTTCAGCAGATGATTGCAAGCATTTTCTCTCATTCTCTAGAATGCCTTTTATTTTGGTGATTATTTCTTTTGCTGTGCATAAGTGTTTTAGTTCAATGTAGTCCCACTTATTCTCGCTTCTGTTGCTTACACTCTTGGTATCATATTTTATTTTATTTTTTTTAATTTTTTTAATTTTTATTTTTTTTAAATGTTTTATTTATTTCTAGGAGAGAGAGAGAGAGAGACCGCGTGAGCAGGGGAGGGTCAGAGAGAGAGGGAGTCACAGACTGAAACAGGCTCCAGGCTCCGAGCTGGCAGTCAGCACAGAGCCCGACGCGGGGCTCGAACCCACAAACCGCGAGATCATGACCTAAGCGAAAGTCGGATGCCCAACCGACTAAGCCACCCAGACANCAGAGCCCGACGCGGGGCTCGAACCCACAAACCGCGAGATCATGACCTAAGCGAAAGTCAGATGCCCAACCGACTAAGCCACCCAGATGCCCCACTTGGTATCATATTTTAAAAGCTGTTGCCAAGACCATTGTCAAGGAACATTTCCTCTATTTTCCCCCCCTAGGAGTGTCATGGTTTCAGGTTTTATACTTAAGTCTTTAATTCATTTCAAGTTAATTTTTGTGCACGGTGTAAGACAAGGGTCTAACTTCACTCTTCTGCAGGTGGTTATCCAGTTTTCCCATCACCATTTACTGAAAACACTAGCCTTTCCTCAATGAGCACTCTTGGCTCCCTTGCCAGATATTAGCTGACTGTATATATATGGGAAGGTGTATTTCTGTGTTCTCAATTCTGTTATATTGGCCAATGTGTCCACTTTTATCCCAGTACCATACTGTTTTACTATACCTTTTCAGTATAGTTTGAAATTAAGAAGTATAATGTCCCAAGTTTTTTTTTTTTTCTTTCCCAGCTTTGCTTTGGCTATTCCATCTTCTGTGATTCCATACAAATTTTAAGATCGTTTTCTCTATCTCTGAGAAAAATGTCATTGGAATTTTGATAGGGATTGCACTGATTCCTATAGATGGCTTTGGGTACTACAAACATTTTAACAATATTAATTCTTTCAATACATGAGCTTCTGTGTCTTTTTGAAATGACCCTAATTGTAGATGAAGTTTCCTAGCTTTCTATTATAGCAAAATGTTCTAGATTTATCTTGTACATTTTCTTCTCAGAACTGAAGTAAAGAAAGTTGGGGGTCTTTTTTAAAAAACATTTACACTTTATTAATAAATCCTACTGGAAATTATAATCATTTAAATTAGGAATAAAATTAAAATGCAAAGAATGTGATATTGTTTCCCTAAGTAGTCCCAATTGTTTTGTAACTGTTTTATTAATTAATAGACAGCCTGTAATCAACTTAAGATATTTCATTCCTAATTAGACAAAATAAAGCTAAAATTATTTACTGCTAAAAAGATATAAATTAGTTTCTCTACAATGCAATTATGCAATTTCCCCATCAATCTCCATTTAAATAACTCTCTCATCCAGAACACAGATTAATACAAATAAATGGTCTGTTTTTATGCCCATTTTAATGCAAAACACAAGGCTGAAGCTGTAAATTAATAGTTCATTCTTCTAATTTAATTTAGTTAACCCACTCTAATTAATGATCCTTCTTCAAAAGCAATTATCAGATAACTAATATTCAGAGAAGTAAAAACTTTAATTCAGATTTAAACATTTATCTTAATAATTTACACAAAAGCATTCTAATAGACTCTTGATTTGCAACCTGGTTTATTGACTAGAAAATATTTTCAGCCACCTTTCTTTATTTCTTAAGTATTGAATCTTACCAATTCATATATTAGAAGGCTAAACAGTCTATAGATGTACTCTTAAAATGTTCCACACTAAGCACCTGCAAACTTTTTCACACTTAACATTTAGTCACTTAATAAGTACTTACTAAATACCTACTTTTATCCGTTGAATCTGAAAATATGAGTAGGGTCCTACTTATTTGTCAAGGCCATTCCTAAAATTATTTTTTTAAGTTTTATTTATTTAAGTAATCCCTACACCCAATATGGGGCTTGAACTCACAACCCTGAGATCAAGAGTTTGCATGCTCTTCCAACTGAGCCAGCCAGCTGTCCCTGTTCCTACAATACCGATTTTTTCCTCCTACCTAAAGACATTCAGCTTTGCAACTCTCCTTGTTGTCATCCACATGTACTGAGGTCATTTCCTTTCATTCTTTAAATATTACAGTTTCTTACTAATACGTCTCTAATATAACTCCTATATTTTTTGGGTATTTCAAAACCCACATTAATGACCCCCTTCTGATATGGATTCTTAATTCATTAAATTCCTCACCACTAGTGATTTTGTCTCCTACCTTATCTCACTGAACGACCAACTTATTTCTTAGAACATCGGTTTCGGGGGTACATATGATCTGTGGCCCTCTGGGGCTGCAAAGGATAGTCTCTGATACCCTTTCAAAAGGTTGGCAAGGTCAAAAGTATTTTCATAATAATACTGAAATATTATTTGCCTTCTTCACCATGTTGATATTTGCATTGATGGTGCAAGTAATGGCGGGTTTAACTAGAGTTGCTTTAGCATAAATCAACATAATGTTGTGAACCTGTATCAGCTGTATTCTTCACTATGCACTTGCATTTTAAAAGAAATTAGATTTCCACCTCTGAGAAGATGGAGTAGATAACTTTTTCCTATTCCTCTTGAGTAAAACTAAGAATCTCGAATATTATATATAAAACAAACAGGGTTCTATAGGCAGAGAGAAGGCAGACCCGCTTGGGACCTCAAGAATGGAGGAATGACCAATTCACCTCAGAGAGTATATCTTTTTGCCGCACACAGCCCATATGCGGAGTTGAAGAAGCCAGCAACACAGAAAGTCTAATGAAAATAAACCAAAAAAAGCCCCATCAAAACCCTGCTCTCCCTAGTCATAGCACCAAAAAAGAGAGAGGCTAGCAAGACTGCCATAACTGCAACTTTCCCAAGTTTTCTCTATACATTACTGACTTCTTCCCTGTCCTCATTTGTTTTTCATCTCCTCGTTTATTTTTCCTCACCTCCTCATCCCATAACCAATGGGTTGTCTCACGATTCAGGCATTTGACTCGCCTCTTTTCTAACTCACTCACCCTCTTGGTGAGCTAATAGCCCCACAACTTTAAGAACTACAACCTGTAGGGGCACCTTGGTGGCTCAGTTGAGTGTCCGACTCTTAACTGGGCTCAGGTCATGTTCTCACAGTTCGTGGGTTCAAGCCCCAGACTGGGCTCTGTGCTGACACTGTAGAGCCTGGTTGGGATTCTATTTCTCTCTCTCTCTCTCTCTCTCTCTCTGCTCCTCCCCTGCTCTCTCTTTCTCTCTCAAAAAATTAAAAAAAAAAAAAACACTACTACCTCTATTCTCACAACTCCAAAATTGTATCTCCACTATGGACCACTCTTGACCCAAGACTCCGGTGTCCAAGTGCCAAATGAACACCTGTACTTGATTTAACATGCCCAAAGCCAAACTCCTCATCACTCCTTCCCTACCCAACAAGACCTCATCTGCTGTAGTTTCCTCCACTAAGATAATGACAACTCCATCCTTTCAAGTGCACAAAAACTTCTGAGTCATCCTTAACTTTGTTCTTTCTCTCCTCCTCTATATTCAATCTATCAGAAAATTCTGTCAAAATATATCCAGATCCCTTCTTACCACATCAACTGCTACCAGCCTGCTCTAAGCCAACGTGTTTTGCCTAGATTATCATAAATGCCTCAGAACCAGCTATAGTAGTTTCCTACAGCGGCCATAAGAAAGCACTACCAACAGGGTGACTTCAACAACACAAATTTATTATCTCACAGTTCCAGAAGCTAGAAGTCCAAGATCAAGGTATTGGCAGGGCCATGCTTCCTCCAAAGGTGCTAGAGGAGGAACTGTTCCAGATTTCTCTCCTGGTTTCTGGCAGTCCCTTGGCCTGTGGCAGCATACCTCCAATCTTTATGTGGCATCCTCCCTATGTGCGTGTCTTATCTCCAAATTTCCTCTTTGTATAAGGACACCAGTCATACTAAATTAGGGACCCAAACCACTTAACTTCATCTTAATTAGAACTGCCATGACCCTATTTCCAAATAAGGCCACATTCTGAGGTACTACGGTTGAGAACTTCAGCATGTGAATTTTTGGAGGAAACAATTCAACCCATAATGCTAGTCTGCATGCTTCTATGCTTGCACCCTTCATTTGATTCTCAACATTACCACTCTCCCCCTTACTTAAACTAGCCCAACCACAATGGCCTCCTTGGTGTTCTCTGAATACACAAAGCATGTTCCAGCCTTTGTACTCTTATGTTCATCTCTTTGCCTGAATACTCTTTTTTCACATATCTTCATGGCTTTCTCCTCACTTCTTTCAGGTTTTAGCTCAGTTATCATCATCTCAGTGAGATCTTCTCTATTTAGAAAAATTAATTGATTCTTCTTTACTCTATTAGCTTATTATATCCGACATACTACTATTAACTTACTTTTCATCTATCTTCCTCAACTACACTATAAACTGCAGGAGGGCAAGGGACTCTAATTTGTACCATGTTCTAGCTCCAGTATTTAAAACAGTGCCTGGCATATAGGAAATGCTGAATAATTATTTGCTGAGTAAATAAATGAATGAAATGAAAATGTGGAAGGAACTATTTTATACATTTCAGGAGATGCAAGAATCCATAAGATTTGGTCTCTTCAGTGAGTTTACAACTTAGCAGTTTTGATAAGGCATTATATTAAAACTTAATTCCAATTCCAGAGGTAATCATTTTTTTAAAAAGGATTAAAGTATTATAAAAAATCCACTAAAATAAAAATAGTACACACTTTCAGGTGTCTGCTAATCATTTTCACATTAATGTAACAACTAACAATTCAAACTTAGCCAAACAAAAATCAAGTGATTCATCTTTTCTCACAAACCTACTCCAGACATAGCTGAAGATTTTGACAGTCGCTGTCTCTTCCATTATTCCTTTCTGCATCTTCTGCCCCAAGTCTAATCCGGGCCCAAATTTCCTCTAGTTGAAACAGCTATAAGAGCCTGAAAACCATTCTTTTAGACCTGAGTCTGTCATCACCGTTCCCTCTCCATCTATTTAGCCTGCTTTCCATGTTAAACATATTTGCTGCTCTAAAATCTGCACTACCTCCTCACTGTCCAGTACATGAAATAAAGCACTTTAGTAGAGTTTTCAAGACACTCTTTTTTCTGCCTCCCCTACCTCCCTAGCTTTTTTCTCCTTTCATACATTATTACCCACTAAACCTAGACTATTTGCATTCCCTGGCTTCCACGGATCTGCATGCCTTTCCTTACATAATTCCTAACATCTAAATTCCCCTTCTTCAGTTTCATCCTATAATCCCCGAACTATCCTTTTAGGTCTATCTCTAATGCTATCGCCTCATGAAGCTGTACCATATATGCCTTCATCAGTACTCTGCGTCTCATGGTTATCACTTATCACACTCAGGCATGATCAAACGTAGTATATGTCACAACTCCTCCATTACACTGAAGTTCCCTTTGGATAAAAAAATACATCTAAAACATTTCTGTATCCCAAAAGCCCCTTACACAGTGCACCATACACAATGAGACTCAAAACAAATATACAGGAATTGACCTAATAAAGAAACCAACTTTCAAATAGATGGTATAAGGAAATTAAATTACTTACAATATATACAGTCTGATCCTTGAGACTTTCAGCTTTGGTTACTTGTTTAAATAAGAGAACAAAATCATTAAATGTTTCACAGGTTATGTGGGTAGAACATTGATCTTCTGAAGAACTAAGATGATTCAATTTGTTTAAAATTTGTTCCAAGAGCAGCCTCAAGGTAAAACATTCAACACAATTCACAAAGACATGTGGGAGCTAAAAACAAAAACAAAACAAGCAAAAAAAGTGTAAACAGAAGAGAAAACACACATATCCAGTAACAGCTCTGCTGGATGTTCTCCACTTGTCCTTCTCATCTACTCCTCCCACTCCCCGGCCATTCCCCAACCTGCTCTGTGCCCCAGGAGGCTAGCCACTATAGACGGTATCATCCAGACTCTCGTATTTTCTGGCTCCAGTTGGATTTAGCCAATGAGAAGAACCAGGAGCCCGAAGGAAGTGGTAACAGAGAGAAAATGAATATTCCCTTGCCTCACACCCACAGTTCTATCATGGCTACATTCTTCTACCAAAGGTCACAGCTCTAGTGGGGCAGCTCCTCATCTAAAGCGACAGCTCTTGCTGTGATCTGGTAACAGCTCCCTCCTGTGGTCCACTCAGATCTAGGGAAGGCAAAAGCTCTCAGTGCTTTACCATCCCTTATTGATTCCCTTAACATTTCTTCAACCTCTGTATAATAGTATCTTCATTAAACTCACTTCAATTATTTGAGTTTGCCATTTGTTTCCTATAGGGATTCAGAGCAAATCTGTACTTCCCTCTAAAGAATTCTTACCAAAAAAACCTAATATGTGTTAAAATTCTTAGTAGGAATTTCATACTAATTTTAAGATAATATTCTGATGAACAAACCTAAATAAAAAAGAATTTTAAGAGTTTAAAAACACAGTAATCCTCCTATGAGGATTAAGCTAGCTCTTCATTCAAAAATCAAAATGGAGGTAATTCCAGAAGTAACAAGGAAACAAAGACTTGCTTAAAAGTACAGTCTGTTCTCAAAATAAAATCACAAAATCAGTATTGATCATTCTGAGGAAGATAACTTTTGGCATCTGGCACAAATAATGGGACGTATAACTATTTTTAGTGATGTTCCACAAATCTCACCCAAGAAGGAAGCCTTTCTTTATCTTTCAGAGTAACAATGTAACTAAGGCTACCTTACACTTCTTATAAGGCTTCTTTTACCCTATTCCCTTGCAAACTAGAGTCCAAAATATCTCAAACAAAAATTAGTCTGAAATGCCTGGGTGGCTCAGTCAGTTGAGCGCCCAACTCTTGATTTTGGCCCAGGTCATGATCCCAGGGTTATTCTTACCTCTAAAGTTTTCAACAAAGTTTGTGTTACATAGGTCTTTCCACTGGCAGTATGTCCATAAATAAAAATTGATGGGAAGCTGAAATGATGTCTCTAGGAGAAAAAAAGACAAGTATTAGTCTGCACATTAAAAAAAAAAAAACAAAAACAGAAAATAAACAATTATCTACTCATGAGAAAGTTTTTCATGGTCAAGTAAAATATTCAATCCAAATTACTTCAACAGTTACCATACACTGGATCCATGTTCACACTCTGAACTTAACTTGAATTCAATCCTAAGCACTTTCTCTATATAGAAATTGAAATGTCTAGGGCACCTCAGTCATTTAAGTGTCAACTCTTGATTTCAGCTCAGGTCATGATCTCATAGTTGTGAGATCAAGCCCTGCATCAAGCTCCATGCTGGGCATGGAGCCTGCTTGGGAATCTCTCTCCCTCTCTGCCCCTCCCCTGCTCATACTCTCTCTCTCAGAAAAAAATAAATTAAAATTTCTGAAAAACTATATTTGGCATATTTAGTATGTGTTACATATCTACATGCTATATACACAGTATATATTTATATTTTTTATTATTGTGCAGGTTCATTATATAAGAACTCTTATGTTTTCAAATTTATAGATTTCAGAGATTTTTCAAGGATAACTTTGACCATCCTTCATTTTTATCTTAACTCTTTAAAGAATCCATTCCCACAGTCTGCAAATTCACTGTACATTGCAGAGCTTTGAACCTAAGATATATAATCACAAAGGTGGAAGGAATTTCAAGAGTCCCCTGTTCTTAAGAAAATTTACAGGGTACTTTTAAATTATGCATACTACATTTATCCTGGCCTAAATGTACACATTTCATCAAATAAAACAACAATAAAATCTAGGGAAAAAACCATATTAATATTGTTAAATGTAATTTGCAGTAAAAAGCAAAGGTCAAAACCTTTTCTGTGATCAACACCAAACCCATACCAGTCATCTCTATTGGCCAATTTTTTTTTTTTTCTGGAGGACTGTTTCTAGTTGGAGTGATCTGGGTTTATCATTTCCAAGGAAGGAATGCATAAAGCATAACCAATAAAGTATTTCAGTGATGATAGGGATAACTCGAACTGAAAGCTTTATAACCAGAATACTGAGGATGCAGTCATTGATCTCTTACTTCCCTAACTACTGTGCACCTTTAGAAGGGTGGTACTTTTCCATACTTCACAGACTCAGACTGCCATCCGGCATTCTTTGTTGGATACAAGTACTTAAGAAAGCAAATCAAGGGGCGCCTGGGTGGCTCAGTCGGCTAAGCTAAGCACTGACTTCAGCTCAGGTCATGATCTCACAGTTCGTGGGTTCGAGCCCAGCGTCGGGCTCTGGGCTGACAGCCAGCTCAGAGCCTGGAGCCTGTTCCGGATTCTGTGCTCTCTCTCTGACCCTCCCCTGTTCATGCTGTCTCTCTCTCTCTCATAAATAAATAAAAAAACATTTTAAAAAATGTTTTAAAAAGCAAACCAGAAGATGGCTGAGGGGGAGGGTAACGAATGAGTCTAAGCCTAAACTCTCATTTATGCTCCTCACAGATTAGACCCAAGTCTGATTAACTTAACTCCATGTCTAATTAATAATGCTGAAGAAAAAGGCTCACCACAGGCCACCAGAAAATAAAAGGAGATTAAGTTCTGAACTGGTGACTACTTACCTCCTAACTAACTGTTCATTCAAAGTCAACACTTGCCTCCCTCTTCTCTCTGGCATCACCTGAACTGCTGGTCAACAATTCTAGGCTGAGATCTCAAGGCTTTGGCAATTCTGGAAAAGCTGCTCAAGTCTTAAACCTGAGGGCTGCCTTGGCCCTCACGGGTCTTGCAAACCACCACGTATATCCACGCTTCATTTACACCTATTACCTCAATGAAACGTGCCAACTTACATTTGAAAAAATAACACTGCAAACACACCTGTTGTATAAAGTCTTGCTCAGCTGAGGTAAGATACTAAGCAACTTCCAGCGGCTACTTTGGGCTAAGCATCTCAAAAGCGTGCCGTGTGTAAACGAACACGTCCTGGGCCAACGTCCTGCGGTGCTTGCTGCCTGTGCCGTTATCTTTTAAAGGGGCTAATAAGTTACTTTGGGTATAGGAGTTGAATAGACCTACACTAACCCCTGTTCTCAATGCAAAAACTTGGAGTACTACCCCCCAATCCAAACACGAACCCCCCCCACCCCAAAAATTAGAACATGTCGCAAGACCACGGAAATGTCTGCCTCCTGGATTTGGAAGAGAAAAGGCAGTTTGACCACAATAC
Source organism: Crocuta crocuta (assembly GCF_008692635.1). Classification (NCBI taxonomy): domain Eukaryota; kingdom Metazoa; phylum Chordata; class Mammalia; order Carnivora; family Hyaenidae; genus Crocuta; species Crocuta crocuta. The sequence continues at coordinate 2,062,807 of NW_027533259.1, read as the reverse complement.
CTCTCCAAACAGGGACTGCAAGGTGGACACTTGGGACTCGCGACAAAGCACCATGTTTTCCAAGTGAGGCATTCCGGCGAGTACCACAGGGCAGCGCCGGCCAGCTCCAGCTCCACCACCGGACCAACACTCTCACCTCCGCCCGCGGTCCAGGCTCCCGCCGGAAACCAGACTTGCGAGGTAGTGGGCGGGGCCGGCGTGCCCGTGCGTCGACCTGACGGCAGCGCGCACGCGAAGCGTCGCTCCGGCCCCATCTTCCAAGGTCCGAGGGGTGGAGCTGTCTTTTCCCCTGTCGTGGGGAGGATTGGCTTGTTTACCGTTGGTGTTTGCACGTCTCCAATGCAGGTTTTTGCCAACCACAGGCCAGGAGAGCTCTCNCCCTGCTTCCCAGGAGCTCTCGTTCCGTAGGCGCAGTCCCGGAAAAGAAGGCAGGCATGGACCTGAGGCCCCTCTCCTAACGGGAATGAGGAAGGCGGACTGAGATAATCAGTAGTAGACTTTTTTCCCCCATCACGGTGTCAAAATTCGGGGTCTCCAGTGCAAGAAAGAGTGAAATGGGGTTGAACATACAACTCGGAATTACTAGTCTTCATGCAAGCCTGAAACCATATCTGGACATGCCTTTCCCTCCTGAAAGGGGGAAGATCTAAGGTGTGTTGGTGAGGATGCCAGGAATAACAGTAATGCTACCTTCAGTGTAAAGCTTTAGCTTGTATTTTTTTCGAGGAGCGCCTACTAGAAACCAGATACTGGAAGATTCTGGAAATAAAAAGATACAGAAGTAAACAGAAATCTGGGGGAAGAAAACTTGGAGTCCTAAACCCCCTAGGTCGGGGCAACTGACTCAACTACTCAAGAACAGAGAGACACCTTGGAAAAGTTTAACCATTCATTTTGAACTTCAACTTTCTTTTCATAAAATAGGGATAATAATAGGGTATTGCTAGGAGTAAAAGATTATCTACTTAAGGGGTACCTGGGTGGTGCAGTTGGTTAAGCCTCGGACTCTTGGTTCAGGCTTAGGTCATCATGGGGGGGCGCTAGCATAGATTCTTCCACTTCAGATTTTCTGCCCGCCGTCCCCCTCCCGTCCCTCCCCTGCTCCCGCGCTATCTCAAAAATAAACGTGTTTTGTTTTTTTTTTAAAGGATATATACTTGGTGCCTGGTGTATAGGATTAATTGCAGACATCATGGTCAGAATCTTGTGATGGCCAAAAGAATCTTTAGTTACTTACTCTTTAGTTTTTAAATGATTTGTTTACCAAACATAAATGCTTTAGTCCTCAAGTATTGGATGACAAAATGTGCTTTCAAGTTATTGTTTTTCAATCCTATTCTGAAGTCTAATATGCATTGCGATGTACTGGCATCCCAGGACTAGTAAAATATAAATTCATTGTATAAAAAGTAATCAGGCAGGAAGAATCTAATGGTTGCGGAACTTAGCCATGGCATCAGATAAACTAGAAGAAAGCCCTAATGTAGATGGAAAACTTCATTTTTGTTTTTTGTTAGAGCAATAATCTAACTTTATGAAAATTGTCATCCTCCTCTGATTCTTGTCATTTTCCCTTTCACCAGATTTTCACCCTGTAGAAGACCGTGTAGAACCTGTACCTCTCCTTACCTCGCTGCTTTGCTCACCTCATCTGCTTCTCTTCTTTAATAGTTTATTTTTGAGAGAGAGAGGGAGGGAGAGAATGAGAGGGGGAGGGGCAGAGAGAGAGGGAGACACAGAATCCCAAGCAGGCTCCAGGCTTTGAGCTGTCAGCACAAAGCCAGACACCGGGCTCTAACTCACAAGCCTTGCGGTTCACAAGCCATGAAGTCATGACCTGAGCTGAAGTCAGATGCTTAGCCAACTGAGCCACCCACATGCCTCTATCTGCTTTTCTTAAATCTTGCGCTCCTTCGGCCATACATACTGTGCTTTCTCTGGAACATACTGGGCATGCTCCAACTTCTTGTGCCTGAACTTGCTGTTCCTCCTAGACAATTTGCTCAACCTTTATTCCTGTGGCTCACTTCCCAACTCAAGTTTCTGCTCATATCACCTTACCTAAGGGGCCTTCTTTGACCCCTGAAGTCTCTGCTTTTCTCACATCCCCTTTTTCTCTTTATTTTTATTCACAGTACTTATTAAATATATTTTTTACTTGTTTATTGTCCATCTCTCACACTAAAATGTAAGGTCACTGAGGAACTTAACATAAAAAAGTTCCTTGTGCAGAGTGGGAACTCAATAAATAATTATTAAATTAATTAATGACTTATTCCAAATGACTAGCATGAGTTCTAGCACAGAGCAGATGTTTAGCCACATTTGCTTAATGAAATTAACTATTAAAGAAAACTTCTTGCTAAAGTAAAACACACCAAAAAAGCCCCAAATGTCTTAGTTTTAGTTTCAAAAATGCTTTCTGTGCCTCAAAATACGGCATCCCATCTTTACTCAGTAGTGTGACTATCATAGTTTTCACTACTTTGAAGACTTAAAAGAAAGTGTAAATAGTTGTCCAAAAAATAAACAAGCATATAAATAAATAAAATTGGGTTAGAATCTAGGCAGCTTATTCTGAAATGAAGCTACCGTTAGGTCCTTTGGCCATTTACTGGTAAGGAAGTTTGAACGTGAAGGACCAGAATGGTCTTTAGAGGTTGAATGATATATGGGGCCTGATGGCCCAGTTGGAAGAGCATGTGACTCTTGATGTCAGGGTAAGTTTGAGCTCCGTGTTGGGTATAGAGATAATTAAAATAAAGAAATTGGGTAATATATCCCCAGTACCATATTATACTTTTGTAAAAGTCCCTCCAGGTGGATCAGGACATTGTCTAGGATATTATCTGAAAATAAATCAAATGTTGGCTTTTTCCCAAAATATATTTTAAGGACATAAAGTACTGATTAAATAATAATTACCTATATTTATATTTATATTAGGAGGAAATAGGAAGTAGATTTGAAAGCAATGTCATACTTAGGCAGATTGCTGTATTTTATGTACCTTCTCTAACATTGACTTACTATAAATCTCTCTAGTTCAAGCTAAGCATGATGTCTGCCTCTTCCGCACCTTCCATTGACTACCTGTGATAGGCAGAATAATGGCCTCCCGAAGATAGCCACGACCTAACTCCAGGACCCGTGAGTATGTTAGATTACATGGCAAAGGGGAATTAAAGTTGCAGGAGGAATGAAGGTTATCAACTGACCTTGACATGGGGCAATTAGACTGTATTATGCAGGTGGGCCCAATATAATTATAAGAGTCAATGTTAGTAGAAAAGGTAAGCAGAAGGAGAATGAGAGATGTGGCAATGTTTAAAAAAACTTGGACTGATGTTGTTGGCTCAGGTCATAATCTCAGGGTTCAGGAGTTCAAGCCCCACATTGGGTCCTCTGCTGTCCTCACAGAGATTCTCTGTCCGCCTTCCTCTCTGCCCTTCCCCTGTGTGGTCTCCCTCTCTCTCTCTCTCTCTCTCTCTCCCTCCCCGTCCCCAAAAGTAAAAAATAAAAATAAGTTACAAAAAATAAATAGAAACAGCAAAGGGAAAGAAAATGAATTCTTCCTGAAAACCTCCAGAAAGTAAGGCAGCCTTGCTGAAACCTTGATGTTAGCTCAGTGAGACCCATTTCAGACTCTCACTTCCAGAACTATCAGAAAAGTAATTTGTGTGGTAATTTGTTACAGCAGCAGTAGAAAACTAATGCACCACCTGTTACATTACATTAGAGTTCATTCTGATCTTTCTGCTGCATTAAAATTTATATACACTCTACTCATTAGTACTCATACTGGTTAGTCTTCAGAGTAATCATGTTTGGAAATAATTCAGGGATATTAAAATGGTTAGAAAGGAACCTCATAGATTTTAAGAGTGAGGATCATAACACGAGATACCCTGAAGTATTATAACTTTTTTATTGCATCAAAATTATGAAACAATTCTGTTAAAATTACATCAAACAGGGGCGCCTGGGTGGCTCAGTCGGTTAAGCGTCCGACTTCAGCTCAGGTCATGATCTCACAGTTCGTGGGTTTGAGCCCCGCATTGGGTTCTGTGCTGACAGCTCAGAGCCTGGAGCCTGTTTCAGATTCTGTGTCTCCCTCTCTCTCTGTCCCTCCCCCACTCGTGCTCTCTCTCTGTCTCAAAAATAAATAAAAAACAAAAAAAGTTTAAAAAAAAATTACATCAAACATAATATGCAATAAATGGTAGAAATTCAAGGAAAAGTTGACAAATCTATGACTATCGCAGGAGATTTCAACAGAATCTCTCTAAACTACTGTTAGATTAAGCAGACAAAAATAATAGGGACACAAGAGGTTTGAAAAAGATAATTAACAAACTTGATTTACCAGCATATATAAAACCATGCAACAAAATAAAGAATTCACCTTTCTAAGCACACACAGCACATTTACTTAAGTTGACCACCGTGTTCCAGGGCATGGCAAATCTAAACAAATTTTAAAGTGTTAGAATTATAAAGATCTCATTGCAATGTGATAAAAATAGACATTAATAACTAAAAAATAAAAAATGTCCATAAGTTTGGGAATGTAAAAACATACTTTTCACTCAAAGAAATACCAGACTTAGGGGCACCTGGGTGGCTTAGTTAGTTGAGTTACCGACTTCAGCTCAGGTCATGATCTCGCTGCTCGTGGGTTCAAGCCCTGTGTCGGACTCTGTGCTGACAGCTCAGAGCCTGGAGCCTGCCTCAGATTCTGTGTCTCCCCCTCTCTCTGACCCTTCCCTGCTCACGCTGTCTCTCTCTCTCAGAAATAAATTAAAAGCATTAAAAAAAAGTTTTTTAAAAGAAAAGAAATACCAGACTTAAAAATGTTTGCCTATTGCAAAAAAATAATTCATAGCAAAACTTGAGGAATGCGATGAAAGCAATATTGAGAGGGAAATGGAAACTTAAAAACTGGACATTAATGCTAGCAGTCAATTTTAAGTGGTAAGACTTAAGAATAAACTCAAAAGGGGCTCCTGGTGGCTCGGCTGGGTAAGCGCCCAACTCTTGATTTGAGCTCAGGTCATGATTTCATGGTTCATGGGATTATGCCCTGCATTGGGCTCTGTGCTGACAACACAGAGCCTGCTTGGTGTTCTTCCTCTCCCTCTCTCTGCTCCTCCCCTGCTCATGTGTGCTCTCTCTCTCAGTCTCTCTCTCTCTCAAAATAAATAAATAAAACTTAAAAAAAAAAATAAATAAAAAGTTTTTTTTTTAAAAAAGAAGAAACCCAAAAGTGTAGAAGGGAGGAAAAAATAAAGATAAAAATGAAAACTTATGAAATACACAGCAAATATCAGTGAGGAAGAAACAATAAAGCGATAAGTTTGGTTTTGAGAAAAAGTAACAAAATAGTTCATGAAGACAAAAATTAATAATAGTATGAGTGGAAAATTCTATGTAAATATACAGTTAAAATTACAGAGAATACTATAGAAAATACTACTGAAGGAGAATGCTATTGAAAAACTTGATGCTACCAAATTTGAAACCCTAGTCCAATAGTCTGAATGTTTGTGTACCCCCACCACACACACACACACACACACACACACACACACAATTCTTATGCTAAATCATAATGCCCAATGTGATGGTACTAGAAGATGGAGCCTTTGGGGGGTGATTAGGTCATGAGGGTGGACCTCTCCAGATAGGATGAGTGTTTTTATTAAAGACCCATAGAAATCCTAACTTCTTTCACCCTGTGAGGATATAGTTTAAAAAAAAAAATTGTCCACTATGAACCAGGAAGAGAGCTGTCACCTGATATGACCATGCTGGCACTTTGCTCTTAGATTTCCCAGCCTCCAGAACTATGAGAAATAAATCTCTGTTGTTAATATGCCCCCCAGTCAGTGGTTTCTTATTTATAGCAATTTAATTCGACCAAGACTGCTGTTTCATACTTTTGTTGTTTTTTTCAACATTTTTATTCCTCCCTCATCTCTTGGCCTTTCCTGTGGATTTGCAATTCAGAGGTGGTCTGTCTCCACATTCTAGCCTCTTCTCCAGAGACAGAATACTGCTTTTTTGTTACTTGCTGCTTGCCTGTCTGATCAGAGAGTGTGAGGAGTATTCTCTGCTGTCTTGTCCTGCTTCAGTCTTGGGCTGGCTCTGGAACTTAGGAGTGTTGTTTTTTTCTCTCTCTCAGCAAACTTGCCCTTCCTTCTGTGGCTAAACTCTGCAGTGTGTATCTGGGGGATCTTATATGGGAGGGCTTTGCTGCTCCACTCCTAACTTCTCTAATTGCCTTATTGGCTCATTCGTTCTTTAGTAGGGTGTTCTTTAACCTCCATGTTTTTGGAGGTTTTCCAGACTTCTTCCTGTGATTGATTTCAAGTTTCAAAGCATTGTGATCTGAAAGTGTGCATGGTATGATCTCAATTCTTTTATATTTATTGAGGGCTGCTTTATGTCCCAGTATGTGATCTATCTTGGAGAATGTGCCATGCGCACTTGAGACAAAAGTGAATTCCATAGCTTCAGGATGTCGAGTTCTAAATATATCTGTCAAATCTACCTGGTCCAATGTGTCATTTAAGTCCATTGTGTCTTTATTGATTTTCTGTCTAGTTGATCTGTCCATTGCTGTAAGTGGAGTATTAAAGTCCTCTGCTATTAGCTCATTCTCATCTATAAGAGTGTTTCTGTTTGTGATTAATTGTTTTATGTATTTAGGTGCTTCCATATTTGGTGTGTAGACATTTATAATTGTTAGCTCTTCCTGATGGATAGACCCTTTAATATTATATAATGTNGGAATTCCTATGACATGGATATTATTCCGTTTGATTGTGTCACTGAGCTCTCGAACTCTCCTTTTGTGTTCCTGTATCAGTTTATCTCTCTTTTTCTCGTCTTCTTCTTTTTCTATAATTGTGTCTTCTAAATCACTTATTCTCCTTTCTGCCTCTTCAGTCCATGCATTGGATGCCTCTATTTTATTTTGCATCTCATTTATAGCATTTATTAATTCATCACAACTATTTTTAAGCTCCATAGTTTTTGTAGCAATAGTTTCTCTGATGTCTTCCATGCCTTTTTCAAGCCCAGCGATTAATTTTATGACTATTGTTCTAAATTCTTGTTCAGTCATTTGCTCATATCTGTTTTGAGCAGTTCTTTAGCTGTCAGTTCTTCCTGGAATTTCTTTGGAGGAGATTTCTTTCGTTTCATCATTTTGGTTAGCTTTCTATCTCTTGTTAGTTTTAAAAGCTTGTTAAGCACTCTGCACATGTGAGTGCTGCTGTACCAAAGAAGGCTCTTTGTCCAGGGCCTGTCCATTCAGAAAGTGTTCTTTGAATGATATCTCTTGGTCTCTCTTATTGAGACCTTGGTTATTGTATTTTCCTACTTGTAGTGGTATTTGGGACTCTCCACCATGTGTACTTTGGCTTGTTTCTTGAGGTAGCCACTGTAAGGTTTTCTCAGCAGACTCTGTCTCCTTTTCCTCCCAAACTCCTGGATTCTGTAAGGGTTCCTATGGCTTCAGGCCTTCTTCGTGTGAGATATGGGGGTGAGTGAAATGTACGGAGCTCCCTACTTCTCCACCATCTTTCCCTCTTAGTTTATCCAGCTTTCCTGGAGTAATACTCCTTTCAGATTTTTACCATCTAGATTATAGAGGAATTCAACTAGTTGTTTTTTAAATCCAAGCTCCTTTTTACTTTTTCTGCCTTTGGTGAAACTTTCATCTGAAAGCATTTTCATCATTGACTCAGTCTGTATTTTCTAGGAAACCAAACCTAAGACACCTATTTTAAGTCCAAGCTCCAGTGCTGGGAATCTCACCCAATTTTCTCAACAAAAACTTTCTAATCTCACAAGTCTCATAGTATTCATTACTTTATACTTGTATAGCCTCTGAAACTCTCAACTTGGATTATGGATGTTTGTGCTTATGGTTTTGGGGGGAACCAAATGGATTAAAATACCTGATTCATTTATTTATTCTTTCATTCACTGTGCTCGCTTCAGCAGCACATACATTCCTTCATTCATTAATCTAGCATTTGAGTGGAGTGACATGCTGGAGTGCCAGAGATGCAGTGTGACCAAGAGAGACATTGTACCCCATGCAAAATTTACAATCTAGTGGGAAAGACAGTGATGCTGTAATTAGAAGCTTACATCCTACAAATGCCAAGTCTCAGTAAATAATATAATCCTTATAGAATGAATAAATGAGTGGTTGAATAAATGTGTGAATAATAGTCTCCTGCACAACTTTCCCCTCTCTTCTTAAAAACAAAAACAAAAACAAAAAAACTTTGTTTTTCAAGTAGGCTTCACACTCAGCGCAAAGTCCAACATGGGACTTGACTCAAAACTCTGAGTTCAAAGACCTGAGCTGTGATCAAGAATTGGACACTAAACCAACCAAGCTCCCTAGGTGCCTCATCTCTAGAGGCATTTAGCTTAAAATATAAAGCTTCTTATGGTCCCTATCACATATATTTTTATATTACATTTAGCCTAAAATATTATATTTTTTATATTACATTTAGCCTAAAATATAAAGCTTCTTATAGTCCCTATCACATTATTTGAGAATTCCACTGAATATAGCCCCAGGAAATATTTTTCACAAAATTTCTTTGATAAGTGATTAAAAAGTATCTCTTCCTATGTGTTGGATACTCATTATAAGACCACAGTTTTCAGTGCTTCTTACTCTCAGAGAGCTACTAATATATGTTAGAAGTCTTTTTTAATATTCCATTGTCAATTCCATTGAATTGGACAAATATTTTGAAATTTACCTCAACTCAAATTTATTTCAGTAGGATAATGTTTAAAATTATACCACAAAAGAAATAGAAAGTAATAAAATATATAATGAAACTATATTCAAAGAAACTTATATAGTAAAATATAAGAAAATCCAATATCAGAGTGAAATTAAATCAATATTAAATAGAAAAAGCAATTCAGTTAACTTTTCCACTGCAATAGCCAGATCCATTATTTTTACATTACTTCTTTTTAAATTTTCAGTGTTGCATTTCTAAGGACAGTTTATTGGACAGGCTAATTTAACACTTCTTAAATGACATTATATTCACTTTAGTGAATATTCATGAGTACATTCTTATTCAAAAGATAAATAGGCTGTAGTGTTAAACAGATGAGTTAGAATCATGGCTCCAACACTTATTAAATGTGACCTTAGTCACATATTAGTTTTCTTGTCCTTGTTTCCTCCTCCATAAAGTGGGGAGAAATAGGGGCGCCTGGGTGGCTTAGTCGGTTAAGCGTCCGACTTTCACTTAGGTCATGATCTCGCGGTTCGTGGGTTCGAGCCCCGTGTCGGGCTCTGTGCTGACTGCCAGCTCAGAGCCTGGAGACTGTTTCAGTCTGTGACTCCCTCTCTCTCTGACCCTCCCCTGCTCACGCTGTCTCTCTCTCTCCTAGAAATAAATAAAAGATACTTAAAAAAAAAAAAAAGTGGGGAGAAATAAAAAATTCTACCTCACAAGGTTGACATCTCTATCTCCAGAAAGAGATGATTCCTACCCACGTTGAACTTCCTCAGCAGCCTGACTGTCCTACATTAGAATGTAGGCACAACAATGGAAGATAAGGATTTTGCTGGTTTTGTTCCATACTGAATCTCTAGATCCTGGGACAGTGACTAGCACCTATGGTGCTAGTTAATACAGTCACGTAAAAGGGACTCAATCAGTCAAGCATCTGACTTTGGCTCAGGTCATGATCTCACAGTTTGTGAGTTCAAGCCCATCAGGCTCTGTGCTGACAGCTTGTAGGCTGGAGCCTGCTTCAGATTCTGTGTCTCCCTCTCTCTCTCTCTGGCCCTCCCCTGCTCACACTCTGTGTCTCTCTTTCTCTCAAAAATAAACATTGAAAAAAAATTTTAAATATATGGGTCAAGTAAATGCATTTGCTGAGTTTACACAGTGTCCAGCATATGACAACTACCCAATAAATATCATTATGATTATAATTTTTTCATTGATTAATTAGCCTGACCAAAACCAAACTTTTTTTTTTAAGGATAGACATAGTATTCCTCCTACCTTTCCTCCCGCAAACTTCTCATTCTTGCCCTGGTGTACCTACAGTCATTCTAACTCAGTATGTTGGCACTAGATTCTTCCAGTTGCCTAAGCCAATGATTTGAAAATACTGTTTATTTCCCTTTTTTCTTAATACCTCATAAATATATCATAAATCCTGGCTCTGTGTTCAAAATATTGTTGTGAAACACTTCTCCATGGGTCTCTCGCATTTCTGTTTATCTTGTGAGCAAGATACTGGCTTTCATTGTCTAAAGACTATGTCTTCTAAGAAGTGTGTCTAACAAACAGCTTTGGAAAATAGAGATAATGTCTTTCTCTGGAGCAAAAAACAGGCAAGCTTTCTGCTTGTAAAGATAATATCTCTCTCAGGACCAAAGAGCAGGCATGTTTACTGCCCATTATAAAAGAATCAGATTCCCCAAGCTCAGGGTTCCCTTCTATGTAACAAAACCCACTGCATGTATAGTTGTTGTCTGGTCTTTGTTGTGTTACCTTTTGGGAATTGGAGCTTGGGCAATTCACACAAAAATTCTGATACTGGAGCATAGAATTAAAAGTGTGTGTCATAGAAGTCTTTCTAGAGGAAATGATATCTGATGTGAATACTGAAATATAAGTAGGAGTTAGCCAGGTGAATAAGAAGAATGTGTAAAGGTTCAATGTGCAAAATAGGGACACCTGGGTGGCTCAGTCAGTTAGGCGTCCAACTTCAGCTCAGGTCATCATCTCACAGTCCATGAGTTTTAGCCACATGTCAGTCTCTGTGCCGACAGCTCAGAGTCTGGAGCCTGTTTCAGATTCTGTGCCTCCCTCTCTCTCTCTCTGCCTCTCCCCCACTCATTCTCTCTCTTTCTCTCTCTCTCTCTCTTTCTCTCTCTCAAAAATAAACATTAATTTTTTTTAACTTCAATGTGCAAAACAGATGAAAACATTAGAAAAGTTGCAGATGCTTCAGCAGAGCCAGAGTATTGGGTAAGATAGAGGGAAGGAAATGGAAGAGAGAGACTAGGGGAGAAAGTAAAAAAAAACTTTAGAGAGGTTAGAATATCCTGGGCACTAAAGGTCATGTATGCCATACATGGGGCTTAGACATGATCTTTAAGATTATGGGGAGCCACTGAAGGATTTTAAGCATGGACATTTGCACCTTGGAAAGATCCCAGTGGCAGCAATATTGAGAAGATTGAAACAGGCAGGAATGAAAACAGAGAGATACTTTTTTAAAAAAATTTTTTAATGTTTATTTATTTTTAAGAGAGAGAGAGATACAGAGCATGAGCATGAGCAGAAGAGGGGCAGATAGAGAGAGGAGGACAGAGAATCTGAAGAAGGCTGCAGGCTCCATCCATAAAACATGGACATGTTTTAAATCTCTGATATAGTAAACTGGCTTAGAATTTTTAAGGAATTCAAACAGGAAATGATAAAAGCAAGGTTGGATTAAGGAATCAAATCTTGCAAAAATTATGACATTTCCAAGCCTCCCCCATGCATATTTCAAAAAAATGGTGTTAAACCATAAAAATATTTGTAAGGAAATTCAGTTATGTTCTGAATCATATTGAGTATAATCTGTGGGCTTTTTTTTTTTTTGATCTATCAAACACTAAATTCCTTCCAATTTTTGTCTTGGTTTTTTGTTTGTTTTTGATTCCCAAGGTTTTAGAGAAATCATTTAACAAATATCAGGGGAGACTTCCTCCTGCTTGTTGAGGTATGAATTAATTACATGGTTTGAAAGACTCAACATTAAGTGACAAAAATCAGTCAAAGGGTTTTTTTAAAAGTGTTTTTTCATTTCTTTTTGACATTTTTATTACATAATTGGATATTATGTGTATGCTAGTTTCTCAGTTCTCTATTTGTGATGTTTCTTTCTTGGAACTGTCCCATAATTCTAATAATGAATGCCTCTCCTATCACAGGGATAGTTGATATAATAATGTCTACTTACAGTTAAACATTGTGGACATGATCTCATCACTGCTTCCCCTGGGGGTTGGAGGTGGGATGGAATGCAAATTAAGTGCCTCTTTTTTTATATATATCTGAGATGATTGACAGTTAAAATATGTAAGTACAACTTTTCCTTTCTTATACTCAGAGGTGGGCTTCCTCTGTTGTCTACTAAAAATATTACAAAGTCAAAAGTATGTAAAAATTTTCTTGACCAAGGAAGATAAGAAGATTCTGAAGAACATCTAGTGTTTTCATGCCTTCCTCTTTTATAACATATCAATTATTTCTTGGGAACAGGACAGGGCAGATGTTGGTCTTTCAGTTCCCATTTATTGGGTTCATGTTTTTCTTGGACAAGTGTAGAATCTTACATGACAAGTAGCCAAGAGTCGTGGCCAGCAAGGTGAGAGTTTCTGAGGGTTTCCTGGGACCCCATATTTTGCTAGTGCCTTAATTATTCAATGAAGCTATCTATTAGATAACCCAACACCAGGAAGAGGAATGAAGATAAATAAACAGATTTGAGAGCTATTCAGATGGTAGAGTTGAAAGACTTGTTTGGTTAAAGAAAGAGAGAAGACAAGAATGGCTGCTAGGATGCTGAATGGAGGTGGTGGCCATCACTGAGATTAAAAATACTGGGCAGAACAATTTGGGGAGTAGTGGGAAGATGAGTTCTGCTTCAGGCAGGCAGATTTTGAGGATCCTGGAAGACAACCAAATAGTGATGACCAATTGGCTAACTGGTTCTAGAGTTTGGGAAAACCATTGGAGCTAAACACTCAGATCTGAAATTCACTAACATTTAAATGGTTTTTAAATTCACGTAGGAGCACCTGGGTGGCTAAGTTGGTTAAGCCTCCGACTTCGGCTCAGGTCATAATCTCATGGTTCGTGGGTTCGGGCCCCGCATCGTGCTCTGTGCTGACAGCCAACTCAGAGCCTGGAGCCTGTTTAGATTCTGTGTCTCCCTCTCTCTCTGACCCTCCCCTGCTCACGCTCTCTCTCTCTCTCAGAAATAAATTAAAAAAACCATTAAAAAATTTTTTAAAAATTCATGTGAAAAGTGAAGTCACTCAAGGAGAGTGGACAGAATGAGAAGATAAAAGAAGAGGAATGTGGAAATCTGAAAAAAAGTCAACATTCAGAAATGACAAAAGAAATAGATTAGAAGACAACCAGATGTCTTCAACCAATGTTGATAAGACAACCAGAGAGAATGGAAGAAAATTAGGAGTGAGGAAAGAGGTATCATGAAACTAAGAAAATTTCAAGAAAGGAAATGATAAGCAGTGTTAAATACTGCAGAAGACAAAGGAAATATATATTGGGATCATATCAAATATGCTGTTCTATAGATTGTCTTTTTCCTTATAGGATATTGCAAATATTTTTTCACATCAGTAACTAAAGATCTGCTTTATAATTTTAAATAGCTACAATGTAGCTGCTACATAGAATTCAGTTATGTGGGTACATTTATTTCAGAAATCATCAGCTGAACCTCGACATTATTTCTAATTTTTGCTTTTATAAAAATTTCTGTGAATATCTTTGTATATAGACTATGACATGGGTTCAAATATTTCCTTAGGGTGAAGTCCTCGAATTGGAATTATTGGGTCAAATCTCTATAGATTTTGAAGATTTTTTTTTATATATTTACCAAACTGCCTTCTACTACTTTGCTCCATTTAACTAAATCTGGACTTCTGGATTAAACCAAGGATATGGGAAGAGGGCAGTGTGGTCAAAAGCCAGTAATGCCACCTGATTCTGGGCAAAAGGAAATGGACATGCTTTCTAGCAAAAAGCATCTATTAGCAGGGTCTCCATTGAATGAGATCTACCAATCCTCCTGCTAATGCAGGATAAACTCCTGGGCTAACCAAAGGGGAGAAGGCAGGCATGCCCTCTGCATTCTTGTACAGTATGGGCAGAAACAGAAGAGCATTCTATGTTGGGGCGCCTGGGTGGCTTAGTCGGTTAAGCATCCGACTTTCGCTTGGGTCATGATCTCGCGGTTCGTGGGTTCGAGCCCCGCGTCGGGCTCTGTGCTGACTGCCAGTTCAGAGCCTGGAGCCTGTTTCAGTCTGTGACTCCCTCTCTCTCTGACCCTCCCCTGCTCACGCTGTCTCTCTCTCTCTCTAGAAATAAATAAAAACCTTAAAAAAAAATAAAATTAAAAAAAAAAAAAAAGAAGAGCATTCTATGAGCCTGAGGCTGCACCATCTGGAGAGAGCATGCCAAATTAGGAAAATCCCTCAATTGAGAAGGATTGTCAAGTAGAGTGATGTGTTTCTGGCTCTGGGATGAATTCTTTGGGTTTTGTAGGCAGCTGCAGCTGTAGGGTAGAGAAAGAGAAGCCAGAGGAAGAGAAGCCAGAGGACTGATAGAAAAATCCTGGTGGGATCCACAAAACTTCCCCACAGGGCTGAGTAAATGGTAAAGGAAAAGCTAGAGATGTTTTTAGAGAAAGAAAACTTCTTGGAAGGTCAAGGAGGAGGGAAGAAAGCCATGAGGAAGATAATGGGTGAGAAGGCCTGGGAATGGGGAAATTCAACTCCCTTTCAAGATCAGGGTCTTTACCCTTGCTTTCCAAACTCACAGCCTCACAGTCCCTGAAGGTGAGGGTGACCCACCGGCTTCTCCCCACCCATCCAGATCTGGTGCAGTCCTGCAAATATGGCCATTTGGGAGCCAGAGGATTGCTGCTCTGGTTGGGTCTGTTGGGGCTGGAGAAGGACAGTGCCGAGCTTGGACGTCCATGCCCTCCCACCTGGACCCCTGAGTTGCTGATGCTCACAGAAAGGAGAACCCCATTTACCAGGCTTATTTTTGGGTCTTCTGGCTAAACCATGAGAGCTCACTACATCTCCCTGCTGATAGCCTTTAGATTAGAAGGCCAAGTCTAACTGGAATGCAGCCCGAAATGGGCATGAGGGGGTCAGACATTCAGGGAGCAGCCTAGGCCTTGGGCGACTCTACCCTGGCAGAAGCCCTTCCTTGTCACAGAGGAAAGAGGACCTCAGCACACCGTTGAAAGACAATTCAGTTACAGGTGGCTTCCCGCGCTTCTGCAGCTACTCTTCTCTGCCTCTAGATGTCGCCCTTAGAGTCAGAATAACAAATCGTGGCTCCCTGAGAGCACAACACTCAGGAAAGAACTCAATCTACCATGCGTCTCAGGCTGGATGACAAACCCTAATTGGTAGAACTTAGACACATCCAACCCTAGAATTGAAGGGTTGTGGAGGTGGAAATGGGGGCAAATCATTGCTTTCTCTTTTCCTCTGTCAGATATGTGGGGAGACGGGGAGATTAGGGGCTGGAATTATGTCACAATTGAATTACCTGAAAAAGATGCTTAACTCTCTGTTCCTGGGCAACGAACTAGTTTGGGTTGGTAGCTACTTCGTACAGTCCCCAAAGCTGTATTGTCTTACTGGCCCAAGATCTCCAAGGTGCTGGGCATCTGGGTTCTCAGAAAGCTCATTGTAAACTGCCAACATCTGAATAAGCATTTTCTAGAAACCAAGGAATCTGCAGTTGCCCCATTGAGAAATTAATTCTCATGCTTGCCTACTAAAAAGGGTACAGGGAGGAGGCTGATGTCTCTTTGCTGCAACTTCATTGTGTGGCCTACAGTGGCATAGATTTCTATGGTGTGGAGGAAGAATTAGGACACTCAGGTCCTTGCTTGGTGCCCTTGGCTTGTGAATGTCCCCCAGTAAGGCATATTCCTTACCATGTCACGTGATATTGTAGATTTCACCTTTATCCACCTCACCACACTGCAGAAAAGTGACAACAAACAGATCATAAAAACAGCCCAAGAAAAAAGTCAGATATGTAGCCAGTAACCACCACTAGACTGATTGTAGATTCCTACTCAATAACAAAAACCGAAAGAGGAAGAACATATACAAAGAGCTGAGAGAAAATATCTATCTCAAATTGTGTGCCCAAATAACCTCCTATCAAGAATGACAGCCAAATAAAATAATAAATCTATTATGATAAATAGGAACTAGAAAGTTTGTCTACGGTTAAGTTATATGTAAAAGTTTTACTTCAAAAAGACAAAAGTATATCAAAAGGAAAGTCAGAAAATGCAAGAATCAATATTAAGGAAAGAGTGGTAAATGTAGATGAATCTAAAACATTGCAAATAAATGATAATGATGATGATGAAAGTGATAGTGTCTAATTTGAAGTGTTGAAAAAGGACAGAACTAAAAACATAAGTCACGAATGGCAGGCAAAGTGGTGGGAAGTTGTTTGTAGTGTAAGTGTTCCAAAGACCTTTTTCAGAGGTCTTTAAGATATTATCTTCAGACTTTGACATACATTTTCCTTTACATACATAAATTGTATAAATCGCATCTTAACAAAACTTCTTTCAAAAGGGAAAAACAAAACGTACATCTGAAAATTTTGGAGTGTATACAGTAAAAATCTTCCCTTAATTCCGTCATTTATACTCCCCAGATGGACTTTTTGTTTACTCAACATGCACACACATGTACACAAGTATAATCAATGTTTTCAAACAAGAAGTTTACTCTTCAACTTGCTTTCTCACTTAGAAATAAGCATGGATAGTGTTGTAGTTCAGTGTTGCAATTCACACACATACACATATACCTCATTCTGTTTAACTGACACATACTATTTTATTATTTGTAGGTACTATAATTTTAAAAATTCCATTGATTTATAGTTTTGTGGCTTTGTTGTTACCACTATTATTTCAGTGTCACAGTATGTATCCTTATACATATTTCTGACAATTTGTGTGATTATTTCTGTAGGGTAGACTCCTAGAAACAGATCAAAGGCTGCATGTAACTTTAATTTTGACAAAGATTACTCTCCAATCCACAGCCCAACAATGTCTGAGAATGTCTGTTTTCCTGCACCATCCTCAACACCAGGAATTATAAACTTAAAAAATTTTTCCAATTTGATAAGCAAAAATGAGTTTTAAAATTTATTGTTTTAAATTGCATTACCTTAGGGGCACCTAGGTGGCTTAGTCGGTTAAGCAACCGACTTTCGCTTAGGTCATGATCTCGCGGTTTGTGGGTTCGGGCCCCGCATCGGGCTCTGTGCTGACTGCCAGCGCAGAGCCTGGAGCCTATTTCAGTCTGTGTCTCTCTCTCTCTCTCTCTCTCTCTCCTAGAAATAAATAAATAAGTAAATAAATAAATAAAATAAATTGCATTACCTTAAGCAATACATCACAAGAATCTACCCCCAAAACCAAGAGCACACTGTACACATTGTATTGTTAGCCAATTGGACAATAAATTATAATAAAAAAATAAATAAGTTGCAACACCCTTGATTGTTAATAAAGGTGTCTTCTTGACGTACCTGAGTGGCTCAGTCCAATTCTTAATCCAGTTCTTAAGCTCAGCTTAGGTCTTGATCTCAGGGTCTTGAGTCTAAGCTCCACATTGGGCTTCATGCTGGGCATGGAGCCTACTTAAAAGAGTAAATAAATAAAGGTATCTTCTTTTATTGGCTGTTTACTTTTGTGAATTGACTATGCATTTCCTTTACTTGTTTTTATTGTCTTTTGCTCTTATTCAAGTTTATATTTTTTAAGTCTTTGTGGGGGGAATAATCAATATACAATAAACTGTACATATTTAAAGTGATTTAAATGTATAATTTGAGACATTTTGACATAGTATGTACTTGTGAAACCATCAACACAAGCAAATAATGAATATTTCCATCACCCCAAAAAGTTTCCTCATATTTCTTTATAATTCCATCCTCCTGCACTTCCACCCCAAACCAGCCCCTGCTGGTGATCTGCTTTCTATCACTATAGATTAGTTTGCAATCTGTAGAATTTCATTTAAGTGGGATCAGGCAGTATGTACTGTCTATTTTTGTCTGGCTTTTTTCATTTAGCATAATTATTCTGGATTCATCCTTGGTGGTGCTCATAAGAGCTCTATCTGTATTCTAAATATGAGTCCTTTGTTATATATAATTAAAAGATGTTCTTAGAGTTCTGTCTATATTTTAGTGTGGATTATTTTGCTTTATAATCTGATTCTTAGGTTTGAATTTACAATTAAAAGACCTCCCCCATTCCACAATTATATTATGTTGTTTATTTTTAATGTTTTACTTATTACTGAGAGAGAGAGAGACAGTGTAAGCAGGGGAGGGTCAGAGAGAAAGGGAGATACAGAAACTGAAGCAGGCTCCAGGCTCTGAGCTAGCTGTCAGCAAACCCACGAACTGTGAGATCATGACCTGAGCCAAAGATGGACACTTAACCCACTGAGCCACCAGGCGCCCCCATTCCACAATTATAAAAACACTCAAGAATTTCCTAGTACTTCTTTTTTGGAACTACATTAAATTTATAGATTAACTTGAGGTACGTATAATTTGATACGTTATGATCCAGGAACATATATTTCTCCATTTACCCATGATTTCCCTTATGTCATTCAGTAAGGCTTTATTTATAGTTTTTAAATATAAGCTTCTCCATTCCTTTTGCCCTACCATGAAGCTGGGTGTTCGTCCAATCAGGAAGCCCTTCATATGTATTGCTCCTCTTCCACAGTACTTTCCACAGACACCTATGACCCATTCAAGTTGTGGAATGATATCCGGAGTCTACTGGTGGCTTCTCCCTAAGGAACATCCTATGACGTCCTGGAAAACCCTTTCTAGTGCCTAGGAAGCCCTTCCTAAATCCTGATATACAATTACTGAGGTTCATCCTTCACGCTTTTTTGTTGTTGTTCTCAAAGACATAACTCTATGTGAGTCGTGTCAGTGTGGAGGATTGCTATACTTATGGAAGATTGTTCAGGGCACTTGATACATGCTTATGCTGCTATTTGCAGTCAGCCCAGCAGCAAGGAGCACAGATCTACTCAGTTCTCAAAACCTTCCCATTCCCACACTTAGTCCGTGCCCCCACACCCGAGCCCAAGCCAGAGGTCACAGATAGATCAAGGGCCTCAGGTATAAACAAATGTAATTTAACTATTTGTTTTGTTTTATATGAAGTCACCCCCAGGCTCTCGAATGCCCTACCTCTATTCTTGTCCTATCAGGTCATCCCAAAATGTTCTGAGAAGAGATTCTTCCTCGTCAAGAAAAAAGAGTAAAATAGAAGGCTAAGACAGAAATGTGAACACGTGAAAAAGCATAAAATATAAAGAATAAAAAATATAAATCAAACTGTAGGTATCAGGAATGGGATGGAAATATATCTAAAAAGAGAATTAAAAAAGGTGAGAGAGAAAGATGTTGGAAAATTAATTATGGCAAATATGAATCTACACACTCAGGTGTGCAAAATCATTACCTCACATTATTTTTTTTTTAATCTGATTTAATAGGACTTTGGTCCCAGTTTCCATGACCAGGCTGACAGAAAGTTTAATCTCAATCATGTTGGAAACTTCTGCTCCCACCCAATCCTATGAATTGCTCCAGGGAATTTACAAAATATTGTGGGTGGCACCTCCCATTTTCAGTCCCCCCTGATTACCACTAATATTACCATTGTTGCTTGCTAGACACTTGCAGGGCTCTTTTACTTCTTTGAGCATGTGAAATTTCATCTATGCTAGTGACTGTCTAAGCTCAGGCTGCTATAACAAAATATCATAGACCGGGTGACTTTAAGAACAAATATCTTTTTCCTCACAGTTCTGGAGGCTGGAAAGACCCAGATCAAGCTTGGAAGATTTGGTTCCTGATAAGGACTCCTCCTTGCTTGCAGAGTCTTCACACTGCAGAAAAAGAGAGAGAAAGAGAGGGAGGGAGAGAGAGATGGAGGCAGGGGGGGAGATATGAGTTGAACTTTGGTTTCTCTTCTTCTAAGGACCCTAATCTTATAATGGCGCTTTACAATGACCTCATCTAAACCTAATCTTATCCCAAAGTCTCTACTTCCAAATAACATCACATTGGGGGTTAGGGTTTCAACATACAAATTTGAAGTGGGGACACAGACGTTCAGTCCGTAACAGTGACTGTGCAGCCAGCCTTCCACCGAAGCCCTGCTGCTTTTCTCCTGCAGCCTTAAGTCCTCACTCCCATGGAGGCTGCTGACCTCCAAACTGATCCTAGTCACAGAAAAAGCCACTTTCTTCTCTGTCACTCCTCAAAATCATTGACTTCTATTTCTTCCTAATGTAATTTCCTCAAGAATTTCAGTCTTTTGAGGGGCGCCTGGGTGGCTTAGTCGGTTAAGCGTCCAACTTTCACTTAGGTCATGATCTCGCGGTTTGTGGGTTCGAGCCCTGTGTCGGGCTCTGTGCTGACTGCCAGCTCAGAGCCTGGAGCCTGTTTCAGTCTGTGACTCCCTCTCTCTCTGACTCTCCCCTGCTCATGCTGTCTCTCTCTCTCTCTCTCTCTCCTAGAAATAAATAAAACATTAAAAAAAAAAAGAATTTCAATCTTTTGAGAAACAAATGACAGGGAAGGAGGTTGCCTACCCAAAGGCAAAGGTATAACATAGAGGACCTGGCTACCTTTAGATATGGCGGATTGTTGAAAAAGCTGAGTAAAAAAAAACACCAAAATTAATATGTCAACAAATTATCCTTTCACATTAAATTTGAAGAAATCATGGGACGCTTTGATGGCTCAGTTGGTTAAGCGTCCAACTCTTGATTTCAGCTCAGGTCATGATCTCATGGTTGTGACATGGAGCCCTTCCTTGGGCTCCATGATGAGCACGGAGCCTGCTTAAGATTCTCTCCCTCCCTCTGCTCCCTGCCCAAAAAATGTAAAGTTAAAGAAATCTTGTATAATCTCAGCCAGGCTCAGCACCTTGATTAGGCAGTAAATAGGTCACACAGGAATAGGTGCTTGCACTTCTGAGACTCAAGAACAGAGCAATTATGAGTGACGATGTCTGATTGAAGATCTCTGATTCACACCACTAGCAATGCAACAATCTCAGCAGGTGATTGGCCAATTCTGGATAAATAACCATGCACGGCAATTGGCACCCAATCCATTATTAGCTAGTCTATAACACATGTCCAAAATCTAGAAAGCTCTGGAAAATAAAAGCCTTTTGGTAATCAATTGGAAGCAATATCTGGCCTACTCTGTCTGGAAACAGTTTATAGTCTTTATTTGTCTTGTTTCATGTGAGTAGTCATATATGTTGCTGAAGAGATAATGTGTTTGATAAAAAGATGTGGTCTCAGATTTGCTGGGGATATTAAGTAATATATGGCCCATGCACCATAGTTTCTTCATAAAATTGAGGGGGGGGGAATCTGAATTCCAAAAGATTAAACCATAAGGGTTGCAGAAAAAATGATTATGGAACTTGTGTAGTTACTGGCTCAGGCACACAACGTTCCAAGATAGACTCCCCAGAATCATTCATTTCCAACCACAGGGAAATACAACACCAGAACAGTTGTGTAGGGTAATCACTCTCAGGACTGATGAACTTGAAAGGCCTGGTTTCTCCTGAGGGCAGACAGAGAACAATGAATGAGAAGTAGCATATGGCCAGGGCTCCCTGGCTCTCTGGTGTATAAGTCCACTGGCAAAAGAAGTAAAACACCCAGGATAGCAGTAACTCCTTCCCTGCTGGCTGGGCTTTATTCAAACATTAGGAATGAAAAAGGAGGCTGGGCCTATGTTCTATGGCCTTGAGATGGAGGTAAAAGGTAGGAGGAGAGAGGAATAAGCAGTCACTATTACCAAGCATGAAGCTCATTAGCAGAAAGAGATCTATTGGGAACATAAATCCAGGTCCTATAACTTACCAAGGGGTTTTGCCGGTAGAGACCACAAGCTTATTAGATCTCAGCTTTCAATGAAAAAGATGTAAGTGAGCAGAAGAAAGCAGTAAGGGAAATGAAATGGCAGGCACTTCAATAGGAAATGGTTTGTTTCTTTACATGAGAAGATGAGAGCTAATCACAAAGAGGAAAGTCTCTTAGAGGTAAAGATGCAGACAAGAGCCCAAGAAAATCAAAAGGAAAAGTACTAACACATGGATCACCTAGCAGCTATTTCATACTATGAAAAGACATCTGGGAGTTATCTTCACAGTTTGTGGAAGCATTAATAATGTGAAGATTTAATGGTATAAGAAACCACAAATATAAGCTGGTTCAAATGCTTTGATGAACAAAAGAGGTTTAAATAAGTAAATAAATAGTATCATTTAAAGTCATCTAGCACAGCCTATATGAAACATACTTAGAGATATTCAGTGTGTTTCTTATATCATGCCATTACTGTGAACTTTAAGAAACTCACCATAGGGGGAGCCAGGGTGGCTCAGTTGGTTAAGGGTCCAACTCTTGATTTCAAATCAGGTCATGATATCATGGCTTTTGAGTTCAAGCCCTGCATCATGCTCTCCACTGACAGTGCAGAACCTGCTTGGGATTCTCTCTCTTTCTCTCTTGGCCCCTCCCCCATCCATGCATAAACTTTAAATATTAAAAAAGAAAAGGAACTCACCACAGGATTTGACTGGCTTAGGGGCACCTGGGTGGCTCAGTCAGTTAAGCATATAACTCTTGATCTCAGTTCAGGTCTTGAACTCAGGGTTGTGACTTCAAATGCCACACTGGGCTCCACGCTGGGCATAAAGACTACTTAAAAAAATCTTTCATTGGCATCTGAGACTTGGCAATCTATCTTTCCTTTGGCATCCTTGTCAACCATACATAGTAAAGTAATGTTTGCTCCATAAAGAACATTCTCATGAAAAGGTTGAGAAGGGGGTGTAATACAGTCTGATTTCCTCAGAAGGTCAAGTAAGGTTTACACAAAGGTCCTTCTCTTGTCTAGGTTGTGATATGGCAGTGTGGTCTTCAGCCTCTCTGTCATTGGTGGTCCAATAGCATAAGCCATAGAAAGGGCCATTGACCTACTTTCAGGAGCTACTGGTTTTCATCTGACATTACCTCCAGTATGCTTGCTAATTGTCTTCAGTCTTAGCTTCTATTTTCTCAGTTTTGGGGGCTACCTCCTGAGATTACCTTTTGTTCACCCTTGGTTTGTGTTTTACTTCCTGGCTTTGGACTATCATCCATTTTGCTTACTTGCCTGACTCTCAGCCAGCATTATCTATGACTAGATTCAGTATACGCCAGTCACTCAGCCTCTTCCTAGGAGATGCTGTATTAGTTTTCCCTCTGATTAGCCTCCTTCTTCTGTGTCTCACTCTTAACCAGCCTCTCCTTGGTTATTTACACATTCAAAGACTGGAGACTGCCTTATATGTCCTCTAAATTTGACATAATACCTATCTATATTGCTGGACACTCATCAAATATTTGTTGAGTTGAACATTAGTCAAACTAGTTTTTAAACTATTCATAATCAATTGTAGGCATGAAAACACTTTGGTGAGTCAGGAGTAGGTTTTTGTTGTTGTTGTTGTTGTTGTTTTAATGAAGTAGAATGTGATAGCATGGAAAATATCAAAGTACATTACTAAACAGAGTATTGTTTTGTAACACTTGTGTTTCACAAAGGTTAGGATTTAGGATTAAATTATTTTTCATCACTGTAAGTCATAGTTAAAAATGCAGAGCAGGTTAGATGAACCAGGCATTTGTCGTTTTTGTTGCTCTAACATGTCTGGCCATGTTTCTGGCAACAGAACCACTTCCAGTTCTTGCTTCTGGTCAGTGTTTACCTTGCCCATCCAGTCTTGCTGTTAGAGAACTCCATCCCCTAGTCATAGTGACTGGCTGAGGAAGAAGCAACTGGCACAAACCAGTCTAATCATAGTGCTCTTTGAGGTTTTCTGTTTCCCCAGACCTATCAGAAAAACTTTTTCCCTTGGAGTTCCCAAATTGGTAGACTATGATTTTAAGGCCACCCGTTGACATAGTGGAGAGACTTAGAGAGGGAGACAATGCCCCTGGTCTCAGTGTTACTCATGGACATTCCTATTACACGAGCCAGTGCATTTCCTTAGCTTAAATTGGATTTTTGCCTTTTGCAGCCAAAAGAATCCCAGCTGATGTTAGCCAAGTGATAATACATTGACCTCAGCTAATATGAAAGACCAGGGGTCGAGGAGTAGGGAAAGCTGGATTTAGGCCTACTAGTATCACATTCTGGATATATGACTCTTAGAGAGTCTCAAAAGCTGTATAGGTCTCAGTTCTCTCTTCCTATGAAAAAATAGATGTGGATTCAGATGGTAACTCACAGTCCTTACTGGTCATCACAGCTTTCCCTGTGGAGCTTTGAAAAAAATGCAGATACTTGAGCTCCATGCCAGGTTTAGGCTTTCAGAATCAAAATCCATAGGCATGTGACAGAGGCAGGCATTTGTCATTTTAAAATGACTTCCCATGATTCTGATGAGCAGCCAACATGAGTAAGTCACATCATCTCTAAGGTATTTTCTACCCTAATACTGACTGCCTTGTGATTCTTCAGAGATGACACAATCTGATCAAATTTTCTGCAGTTGATATAGTGACGTATGCAGACTCTGGATTCACACTATTTTTGTTGACTAGCCTGAAATAAATGATGTCATGTGAATGGTAATAATGACTAATAAAGATGTGCTATCGCTATTCCTAATTAGCCTTACAGAGAAGTAACACCCACCAATGCATCAATCACATTTTCTTAGCACAGACACCCACAGTCTGCTATCGTAATAAACTTTCTCTCTTTTTTTTTTCCTGAGAAGTAGAAGCTTAAGAGGAGGAGTGTGGAAATAAAAAAAATAATCATAATAAGTGCAAGCCAGATATTAAATTTGCTTTGTGTCATTACAAATATTTCTAGGACCAGAAGTGTCACATTTCAATTCTTTCCTGTGTCAGAGCATAGTAAATTACCATTGTTAGCCACATAATAATACATTGACCTCAGTGATCTTTCCTGAGTTGTTTCTTGCCCAAAGAGTTCATTCTGTATAGAAAAGGCATATTTCTCTCATTAATTAAAAAAAAAAAAAACACAGAGATACGTCTCATTACCCCTACAGATTTGTGTCTGTTTTCCTCTTTAGGATGCTTCAAGATAACTCATTTGTCTGTTCATTGTTTTTCACAGGAACACTAACAAGACGGCAGACTTGAAATTCTTTGTCTGGGAGACTGATGTCTTGGTAAATTTTCATTATGTTCCTCTTACGCCCACTCTTTCGTGGAAAAGGCACTGAGTTGTGGGATGGCTGCAGAGATGTGCACAAGGCCCTTAAACACATGGGTTCAGTTCAGTGTTCTGGGGCTCTGCGGTAGTGGCCATGGAGGGGAGAAATATGAGTAACCTCTTCTTAAATGAAGACCTTCCAGAGGAAAGAGGATGCATGGAGACAACCAAACAGGCAGATGGAGGAGGCAAGATAGGAGACAGTTTTGCACCTAAAGAAACAACTATTTTTGAAATGTTAAAGTAGCCTGTCAGCCTTGACAATTTTTTTTTCAGATTCAGAAGAAACTAGGGTTAGTAATTATAGGCAGTGACTGTCATTGTCAAGATAGTTCTGTAATTAGAGAAACACAAAATATGTCTCACTTAGAGGCACCTCAAATAGAGCCATGGGGACAGCCATCAGTTAGAAAAGGTTAATAAAGTCAGAATAGTCAGACGATGGTGCCGAAAGCTGAAGACTACAGCAATGTCCATGACAGGAGAGGACGTTCCGTTATCCTTAAAGCATGGACTTTGCTTTATAGCAAATCTGGACAGAGCAGTCTGAAAGAAGAAATGGCTCCTGGAATCTGAAGCAAAATTGAAGGAAGGGCACAGAGGCAAAGCTTACTAAGTGTCTGTGCATTTACCATTCAGATCTTTTCTCTTTTTTATTAAGTTTATTTTATTTATTTTGAGAGAGAGAGCGTGCGCCCAGAAGGGTCAGAGAGAGAAGGAGAGAGAGAGAGAATCCCAAGCAGGTTTCACACCGCCAGCACAGAGCCTGACAATGAACCATGAGATCATGACTGACCTGAACCGAAACCCAGAGGCAGACACTTAACTGACTGAGCCACCCAGATGCTCCAACCTGTCAGATTTTTTTAATTCTATTTCTTTTCTTAAATCAATGGAATAAAAAAATACCTTGGGAGGAGGAGCAAGATTCTTTTCTTAGACGCATGATACTGTTTCAATGCATTTCTGCTCATGTGCAAATCTAATGAAATGGTTTAAGAGAAGTAGCTCACTGCCTGAGCAGTCAGTGTATTAATAAACATTAGGTCAAAATTTTAACTATCTTACAATGTGGAGGAAAAAAACAAGGCACTTTCACCATGAAAACATGTAAGAAGAAAATATGTATGGATTAAGGTTAAGGAGAAATCATTTTCACAATGTATTTCATAAACTAGAGAAGGAGCTAGGTGCGGCCACCTTTGGGCATCTGCTCCAGATTTATGGGTGCCCAAATAGACCTCCTGAATTTTATTGGCACATGGTTAGAATAACTTATTGTACACAAAATCTTCTCATGTGTGGTTTTTGTTTTTTTAAATTCAGAATGTCTCTCTTATTCTTACCACACCCATAAGAGGAGCTTAAGAAAAAAATGTATTGTTAGCATTTCCTGTAATCACATGCCTAAAATGATTTTCAGAGTGTAAGCAAAGTTCAAGGACATTTGTTTCTTATAAAACCGGTGATAGAGTATCCCTTCCTCCTTCTCCCCTTCTTTTCTCCATTCTCCTTTCCTATTTATATTTAGGATATGAAATCTCTCTAAGCAAAATGTGAGAACTATGTGAAAATTAGGCTAAAATGGAAAGCTTTATTTATTTTATTTAGGAACACTTTATTCATCAGCCACAAATAGATGTGATCTTTAAATACTAACATCTTAGTCTGGATGGAAGAATAATTGTAAAACTCAAGTTTAAAAAGGAAATCCAATGGAAATGATTATACTAGAGTGAAGGTCTTTGCCCACATATGGAGCTTTTTTCCTTCTCATTTAACATTCAGTTTAACAGAGTCCAGTTTTCATTCCATGCTTGAGTCAATCACATCATAACCAATACTCAGTTCCACACTGGACTAGTATTACCTGCTAGTACGTTCAGAGGAAGCAGTTGAACACTATTGATAGTAAAACCATAGTTAGAGTAATGGTTTTATTTGTTTTTATTTGTTTTAATTTTTTTTACTGTTTTATTTATTTCTGAGAAAGAGAGAGACAGCGTGAGCAGGGGAGGGTCAGAGAGAGAGGGAGACACAGAATCTGAAGCAGTCTCCTGGCTCTGAGCTAGCTGTCAACACAGAGCCCGACATGGGGCTCGGGCCCACGAACCGTGAGATCATGACCTGAGCCGAAGTCAGACGCTTAACCAACTGAGCCACCCAGGCACCCCGAGTAATCGTTTTTAAAAGGAAGCATTTGGGGTGCCTGCCTGGGTCAGTCAGAAGAACATGCGACTCTTGATCTCGGGGTCATGAGTTCAAGCCCCACATTCGGTGTATAGATTACTAAAAAAATAAACAAACTTAAAAAAAGTAAAAATAAATAAAAAGCAACTAGAGCTTGAACTGTTATGGAATAACAAGTTGATCAAAAATTAACATTTCTGGCTCAAATATAAATATTAATTACTTGTAAAGAACATAAATGAAAAATGGAAATTGGAATTTTGTAATTCTAGTCTTATGTCTGAGAGGCTCATGGAAAAAAATACCACTGAGTAGTTCCATTTCTATTGAATTGACATCCAGAAGCCGGGCGTTATCTTTTTTTTTTAAGTTTGTTTATTTATTTTTAGTAATCTCTATACCCAATATGTAGACCCCAAGATCAAGAGTCATATGCTCTTCCAACTGAGCCAGCCAGGTGTCCCTGGGTATTATCTTTATAGATAGCTCAATATAATTGCAAGACCTTTCAACCCACAAGCATGTTGGAACTACTCTTTAATTCTTCAAATATTCATTAAGATACCAGGGTAGAGATGCTGAGAAAATGAAGATGAAAGAGTCATGATTATAAACAAAACAGAAAAGAAGGGAAAGGAAAGGAAAGAAAAGGAAAGGAAAAACAAAGAGACATGATTTCAACCATCAAGAAGCCCAAAGTTTAGCCAAGAAGAAAGACATTTACAAATACACGTGTTAGTTCAGACATGGAAACATGTCTAAATGCTTAGGAGAGTCTAACTTTCCCAGAGAGAGTCAAGAGAGAGTATTTGATGTTTTAGTTGAGTCATGAGGAATAATTAGATATCACACAGGCCAAAAAGAGAGTTCTAGAAGCACCTGTGCAAAAGTATGGAGTGATATATAAATGTTGGAGAGGAGCAAGTAGTTTAGTTTGGCTGGAACAGAGATAGAAACCTTGGAAGTAACTGAAGATAAGGAGACAAGAAAGATAGACAGAGGTCATATGGAGTTTGCATTTTATTCAATTAGTCAGTGATTCCTATCCTGAGGAAGTGAACACATAAACAACCTGAAAAAAATTCCAGCATGATTCTGAGATTTTCTTTCTCCATTTCCCATCCTCTACCAAAGTCTTCAGGCTAAGAATCCCTACTAAAGGCAGTGAGGAACATGCAAATATTTTAAGGCAGAGATACAATAAAATTCTTGGTTTAGAAAAAGTACTCTTACTAGGGTGACTCGGTGGCTCAGTCAGTTAAACATCCAACTCGGTTTCAGCTTAGGTCATGATCTCATGGTTCGTGAGATCAATCCCTGTGTCAGGCTCTATGCTGACAGTGTGGAGCTTTCTTGGGGTTCACTCTCTCCCTATCTGCCCCCCATTCTCTCTCTCTCTCTCAAAATGAATAAAATAAGCTTAAAAAAAAAAAAGAAAAACTACTCTTGCAGCAGTGTGCAGAATGTTACTTGATCACCTCTCATGTGCCAGATTTGAAGGACAGACTGGAAGCAAAGACATCCGTTAACATCTCACTCATCTCAGTTTCTATAAAATCTGGCTCCCAGTCCCAGAGGTAATTAAAACACACTTAAGAAGAACATCAGGATGCAAGTGGTATGTGTGTATCTCTGTTTTCCAGCCTAGCTTCTCTTAACTGCCACACCAATTGACTTTCTTCTTGACTCATGCGCTTTGACTGGGCTCTGGTTAAGATCTCTTATTTTGTAGGAAATCTCACAGAGTAATAATTGGTTATAAATCCCCATTTATAAGGGGATTTATAAGGGCATACCCTCAAGACCTCTCACATCAATGTATATTTCTCAGAGGCTGCTCAAACCAGATTTTCTCTAGTTCCATGAGATGGCCCCAGACAGTAAGGAGGCCAGTGTCACCTGACACAAGACTAAACAGAGATAGGGGTTTGGGGAATACAGATGTGTCACAAGAGGGATTAAAGGGTCTTTGCCACCAGGGGCAACTGACTGGCTCAGTCGGTAGAGCATGTGACTCTTGATCTCAAGGTGGTGAGCTCAAGTCCCACATTGGATACGGAGCCTACTTTAAAAAAACAACGGGGTTGGGGGGATGGCTCACCACCAATTGGATGGATGGAGAGGATGAAGATGAGGGTGTGACATGGATAACTTTCATGTTTCCAGCTCAGAGAATAGGATGCTTAACAAAAGGATATAAGGGGAAGATGAGGGGTGCCTGGCTGGCTCAGTCAGTAGAGTGTGTGACTCTCGATCTTGGGTTTGTGAGTTGGGTGTAGAAATTACTTAAAAATAAAATTTTAAAAAAACGAGGAAGAGACAAAGACATATGGGGGTGAGGGTGCAGTTGGACCTGCTGATTTTGAGCCTTCTTCAATTCATCCATGTTCCATAGAGTATGTTCTGCCTGTCTGTTAAATGTCAATGAATCCTAGGATTTGATTCCTGCTTAACTTGCCTTACCCTTGCACACAGACTCTGCATGATCTCATTCATTCTCATGACTTCAGCTACCACCTGCCTCAATGCTGTTCTCTCTGCTTCCAATCTCTTCCCCTTTGTAATTGGATAATAGGAACTCAATGCATATTCATCAAGTAAATGAATGTATGGTTGACTGAACCCATCTTCCATAATGCCCCAACAGTTCTCTTTCTAAAATGTAAATGTAAGTCTGGAATTAAGAATCATGGTCACTCTGAAGCTAAGACCCATTAGTGCAGGATCAATTAATGAAGCCTTGACAATGGATAAGTTCACTCAGGGATAATATGTGATTAGAGAAGAAAAGATAATAGAGGACAGAACTTTGGGTGTCAACAACATTTAAGAGTTAAGCAGAGGAAAGTAAATCAGACAAAGTTACTGAGAAGAAGAAACTTACAGGGAGGTGGAAGAAAAAACAGGGAATTCTTGTATCTTAGAAGTTAAACAAGAAAATGTTTTGGAGATAAAGGCCCATGAATGAAATCGCCTTGGTGGCAAGGATGGAGGATATGAATGGGTACAGCAGCATGGACTTTTACTTCCCAAGGCTGTTCTAGTTGTTGCCACCGCCAAGTACCCAACCTGCTGTCAGCAGAAACCAATGCTAAGCTCCTGTTATGTTATTATCTCTTTAAGAGTCCACCTGCCACTTGGTGGCAAGGTGACTACACTGAACCTCTTCCACTCAGGAAGAGCCAGAAATTCATGTTGACAGAAATGGACACATATTCAGGCATGGGTTTGCCTTTCCTTCCTGCAAGGTGTGAGCCAGCACTGCTATTCAAGGACTTAAAAAATGTTTGATCCATAGATGTAAGATCCGACATAATTCATTTCAGATGAGGGGAGAAACTTCATAGAAGAGAAGGAGTGGAATATAGAAAAACATGGGATCCACTGTTCCTATCATCCTACATCACCCAGAAGCTAAAGGCCTGACAGAGCATTGGAACCTCTTGTTAAAGACACAGCTGACATGGAATCTGGGAGATAATACTTTACAAGAATGTAAGGATGCAATATACTCTCTGAATCAAAGAACTTCATGAAGTGTTATGTCTGCAGTAGGAAGACTAGATTGTTCCAGGAACAAAGAGGTAAGAACAAGAGTGATTCTGCTTGCCATTACTCCCAAGTAATTTCCATTGCTTTCCATGTGAGGCATTGATGTTTCCTGTCCATGCAACTCTGACCTCTGCAAGTTTACAAGTTCTAATTCCAAATGGGGAAATAGTTCCAACAGGGAATAAAGTAAAAATACCATTGAATTATCAACTATGACTGCCATTTGGATCCTTGAACCAAGGGACCATCAGGTAAGAAGGGGAGTTGCCAACCTAACAATGACAATTGGCCCTAAGCATCAAGAAGAGGCAGAGCTACGTAATGAGTAGGGAGGAATATGTGTGACACTTAGATGACCCACTGAGACATCA
The DNA here is from genome assembly GCF_008692635.1 of Crocuta crocuta. Classification (NCBI taxonomy): domain Eukaryota; kingdom Metazoa; phylum Chordata; class Mammalia; order Carnivora; family Hyaenidae; genus Crocuta; species Crocuta crocuta. Next base: position 2,031,501 of record NW_027533259.1, on the reverse strand, counting down.
CTTGGTATTTCCATGCCCAGTGTTTATGGTGGATGGGAAAGTGCAGCAGTGTCGTCCTGAGAAAATCATGGTGAGCAGGATCTGACCTTGTGATGTGACACTGAGACCAGCAGAGGTACTAGTGCAGGGTGAAGAGAATCTAAAATGGACATTTGTTGAGGAGATGAGTATCAATTATAGATTTGGCCTGGGAAGTATTCATTCCAGCATTTGACCCTGCTGGAATGGTAGGGCATAATTTACCCTACTAACCTTCTCTGCAAAGTTCCTCTAGGAAGAGCTGCTTCCAGAACATATATAAAGAGGTGGATATGTGTGGCACTGTGGTAGATGCTGTGATGTACGGCCCAAATCCCTCTTCAATGAAGGTTTGGTTGCCCTAGTTCCTGGGAGTGCTAACTGCAGACAGCCTTCAGCTGTCAGGGCTTTCGGGGATTGCCTCAGCTGCAGAGAGTGGCTTTGCCCAAGGTCATGCCCTTTCCCAGTGTAGCCCACATATGATAATTGGTTAGCATGGAAATATGAAAGGCTGGCTATCCTGGCACAACTGGGGCTAATTTTGAAAGTCCATTCCAGCTTCAGTTCTTGCAGTCAGCCAAGGCTTCTACTGGGCTACGTCACCGCTCCACTTCTTCCTCCTACCTTCCTCTACTTTCTATAGGTATTGATCTCAAGGACTCTATGTAGCAAATATCTGCATGCTTATGCTGGGATTCTGAATTTAGAGTTTGCTCCCCAGGGAACCCAATCTGTGACACTTCCCTAATGACTAATCACATCACTAGTTCTGGATAAGGCTTCTCTTCATACCATTGTTCATGATTTCTTCAGGCCTGGGATCAGTCCTCCTTAGGATTGAAAGTCCTTGGTTTCAGCTTATAGTGTCTTTTGCTCACGGGGTCCTCTTCCTGGTGGAAGCCCATCTGGCCTGACATCCTCTCTCAGCCAATTTCAATCATCCACATTTTCCCTGGCATGACTGCTATTAGGATGCGGAAGCTTGGGATACCCTACTATTTCGACTAGGGGCTACATCTCATCCAGAAGATCACACATAAAAGGAAATCCAATTTAACTAATGTTTATTGAACAGCTACTGCAGCAAAAATACCAAGCTACCATCTGGGAGTTTACAGAGATGAATTCTTTTCCTAAAGAGCTTACAAAAATGTACTGGACTAGCACTTTTCTCCTTTGAAGACTAGCCCAGGAGCAGAACATTTTGGGTTTTTACACATTACATGCTTCCTTTCCTTTGGAGTGCAGCTATTGCTGTGAGCTTCAAAAGCAACCTTCAGAAACAGTGACTGAACTCATCTCAGCTGTATGCTTCTCTGTCCTCCCTAACCACAGGGTCAAACATCCAGCAGTTTTTTTCACAGAAGTGCTTCAAGCCTGAGTCCATTAACAGACTAAACACCACAACTGATGGTCTCCTGCCTTATTTTCACTGGGTGGTAGATGAGAACGATTATTTCATCCATGGTGTTCATAGACAAGTACCAATCACCAAACCCTATTCCATATGCCAGGTAATTCTTAAAGCTGGGGTGGCCCTACTATTCCCATTGACCTATATTTAAGCACAGCAATGAAAGAGGTCAGGGCTCAGAATCCCAGCTCTAGACAAGCAAAGTCACATTCAGCATTGCATACTGTTGTACACATACTAATCTGAAAGGCTCCACAGGGAGCCTAGTTGCTATCCTGGTAAACATTTTATTAGAATAATAGGTATAACTGCACCCAGGCAGGCAGGTAAGAGGGGGCTATAACATCAGTTTCCTTGTTTGTAAAATAAGCACAATAATGCCTCTCCATTCTGCCTCACAGTTTATTGTGCCAGTCAAGTGAAAACATACGAGTTCATTGCATGAAGACTGAAGCACTAAACCAATGATCTCAATCACATAGCCTATAGATATGGTTGGTTGTGACAGAACAATATTTTAATGTTTGTAAATTTGGGTGCCTTCAAATGAATGACAGTCCCCAACAGATTTAACCCTTGATAGGTTTTATGTATATAATTTATTATAAACTGCCTGGCCCTGAAGGGTTTTGAGCTTGTACTTCTGCTCATGGAAATATAAGATCTTATTATTATCATGATTTAAGAGAAACACGATTATAATGGTGTGTGCATCCTTAACAATGTCTAATAAATTACAGATAAATCTCTTTTTTTAAAAAAAAGTTTTATTATTTATTTTGGGAGAGAGAGAGAATGCGAGCTGGGGAGGGGGGATGGTACAGAGAGAGGGAGACAGAGAATCCCAAGCAGGCTCTGAGCTGTCAGCACAGAGACCAAGTGGGGACTTGATCTCACAAACTGCGAGATCATGACCTGAGCTGAAATCAAGAGTCAGATGCTTAACTGACTGAGCCACCCAGGCACCCCAATAAATTTCTTTCTATATCAATTATAAATGCATCCCATTTGACTGTGAACTCACTGAGGAGAAATACAATAACTTATTCATTATTATATCTCCAAAGTCTAGGGTGGTGTTTGGGCTTTACAAATGCTCAATAAATACTTTTTGAAGGGGCACCTGGGTAGCTCAGTAGGTTAAGCATCTGACTTCAATTCAGGATATGATCTCATGGCTTGTGACTTCAAGCCCTGCATCAAGCTGGCTGCTGTCAGCACAGCCCACATTGGACTCTCTCTCTCCCTCTCTCTCTGCCCCTCTCCTGCAGGCATTCTCTCTCAAAAATAAATAAACATTTAAAAAAAAACTTTGGGGGCCTAACTGAACCAGATGGTAAGAAAAGTGGGTCATTAGAATAGGGTAGATGTTAAGGAGAAGCAAGACGTGGAAATGTAAAATAGAAATTATGGAAGTATGAAAAACGTGGAAATATCTGTAGAGAAAAGAAAAATACTAAAACAACAAATATTGAGCACCAGGTAGATACGGGGACACATCCAGGACAGTTTCAACTCCAGGGGATAAGGCTCAGGGAAGGAGGAATGGAGAGGTCTCTGAAAGACGAAACAGTGAGAACTGTGTCTGTCCTATATTAGGAAAGCAAAGCTTCTGAATGCTGCTGATTGGCAGGCAATACTGGGCTTGTTGGACAGACACGTTTGGGGCTGGCTGGAGGTGGTCTGCTGCATGTGTGCAGATGCCCAATTTAGGATTATGACATCAGCTGCCTCTGCTGCTTACATAAGATGCCTGTCCAAAGATTATGGTGCTCAGCTCATGTCTTCTGTATGTAAAGTGCCCAAATCAAGAGTATGTCACCCAGTCCTGTATGGACAGATGGCCAGGTCATGGTTTACTACCCTTTTATCTTTCTCCTTTCTTTATTGCACATCTGCAGATCCCCAAGGCTTTTGCTCTCCTTCAGTAGTAAGGCACAGCCTGGACCAGAGAATAAACTTCAAGCATTCTACACCACAGCCTGGACTATTGGTCCAGACATCTTTTGGCTTATGGACTCCAACTTCTTTCTGCCTCCACTCATATGACATTGGGTTTGTCTCTATGCCTTACATGGCCCCCACTTGTTTTTCATATCAAAGTAAATTTCCAGCTCCAGGGAGTCATCCTTATCTTCCCATAGATACATCTTGCTGCATTCATTCATGCCAAGGCATGGCCTTTCCCCCATCAGGTCGTTCCTCTTGCCCTCATTGTCTCCCTCTCCTAAGTCTGGGCCTAGTCTAGTCCCATTTACAGTGGTCTCCCCACATTTCTTCCCCAACCATTTGTAATTTCAGTGTTGATCTAATAATTTAATTTTGAAATATGGGCTTATGTGTGTTTTTTGGTTGTTCTGGCATAGGAATGTGTTGACTTGGGAAGTCACTGTTCTAAACATGGCTTAAATCTCTCTGGGTACATGGTCTTGTCACTTTGGGAAGGGCACACACCCTATGGTGTGTGTGAAGGAAGAGGATTCCCATGTACACCACCACATTGACTGTCCACAGGAGGGTAGATAGATGCAGCAAAGTTACCTTCACCTGAAGCAGGGGGTCAGCAAAGTAGGGCCTGTTGGTCAAATCCAGCTTGCCCTCTGTTTTTGTAAATGAGGCTTTACCGAGCACTGTCACATTCAGGCATTTCCATATTGTTTATGCTGGCTTTCATGCTCCAGTGGCTGAGTTGAGTAGTTGTGATAGAGACCATATGGCCCACAAAACTGAAAATTGAAATTCAGTACCTATCTCTCTACAGAATGTTTGCCAACACCTGACCTAATCTTTTCTTGCTTTAGTCTTTCTGGTCTCCTCCTTTAGACCAGTCTGTGTAAGCACAGGCCTATATTCCCCTCATTGTGACTTGTCATACACTCCGTACAACAGAAAAGTGGAATTTCTGATTGAATGACAGGCATTCATCCAAGGAACATTTTTAAGTGCACCAGATGAGCAGGAAAATTTAGAAGTGATTTAGATTTCATGTGGTGGAAAGGCTATTTCCATGCCTTTTCTTCCCAATACAGTGAATTTTTAAAGTTATACTCCACAGGGGCACCATAATAAAAACATCTCAAACTTTGTTGAGAGGTTTCTGGAAGACATAGCCTTTTTGAGGAAAGAGACCCTCTGGTTTACTGTTGTAGCCTCCTACTAGTGCAGTGCTTGGCACAGAGGAGATGCTTTACAGATATTATTTAAATGAATGATAAATAAATGAGCTTCCTTTTCCAGTTGCAAATTATTTTATTTAAAATATGGTGTTTGAGGGGTACCTGGGTGGCATAGTTGGTTGAGGGTCCAGCTTTTGCTTCAGGTCATGATCCCAGGATGGTAGGATCCAGCCCTGCATGGGGCTCTGGGCAAGCGTGGAGACTGCTTAAAATGCTCTCTCTCTCTCTCCCCCTGCCCCACTTGCATGTGCACTCCTCCACTTGCATGTGTGCATATGCACTCTCTCCCTCTCTCTCTCTCTCTCTCAAAAAACAACGTTTGAAAACATATGTAAACTTGAATTTCACAATGCTTATCACTCCATGGTTAATTAAATAACACCCAGGCATGTGTTTGTTTGGAAAATGCCAACATATTTGCAGGGAAAGCTAAAAAACAAGTGCTGTTATATGGAGCCCATTAGGCCAATTCTGTACATTATGAAGAACCCCTTTCCACCCCAGAACAAATAGCATTATGCTCAAAATGAATATAGGCAGGCTCCATTTAAAACACAGGTTGCATTTCAGAATTTCATTTATAAGCCAAGATTTTGACACGCATTTCTGCATAGAAACAATCTTATAGTGAATGGCTAGGTTTTAGTCCAAAAACACCACTGTGGCAAGGAGGGCTTTGTTTAGAGGAAAACAAATCTGGGTTCATTCAATCCTGGCTCTGTCATTAATCAGCTGACTTGGGCAAACTCCTCTTCCTTGCCAAGTATCTAGGGCTTGTTTTTGTTTTAGGGTTTTGTCTTGTTTTGAATCTGCAAAGTGGGGGACAGTAACACAAGATTTGTTGAGAGAATTAAGTGTGATCATATACATGAATTGACTTTCATAATTCCTGGCACATATTAGAGATTCTTAAAATGTAGTTTCCCCTTTCCTAGGAAGTGGTGAAGTTTATATTTGAAGCCTCTCCTTCCTTCTCTTTGTGGAGATCAGTGATCTAGATCTTTTTCCAGGTCTGTCTCATTTCCCAGAATATTTGGAGCCCCAGAATAACTAAAACTCTTGTTCCTCTCATTCAACTGATCCTGCTCAGGTGTTTTCTAACACCCAGGCAGTGTGATTGAATTACCTTATACTACAGTGTTAATGGCTCACCAAACATTGTTGATATGTTCAAAAAGAATTATGAGACCACCCAAATGAATCTCTAGCACTCCAACTAAAATTCAGGCAGAGGAAGTGCCATTCCATTTCCTCTCTTGAAAAGATCTCCCCTCTTGAAAGGATCTCCCCTCTCTTCACCCTGGGAATGAGGTGGTCCTGTCTGGGAGGCCCTTGCTGGAGTCGATATTTCTAAGCCTGGGTTTCTGTGGATAAAGAGGCCTGGAAATGCCCTGAAGTTGTACATGAGTTAACAGGTGCATTTTTCTGGGGAGACAGTCTTCAGCTTTCATCAGATTCTGAAATTGGTACCCCATACTCCAGAATGGTTAAGAACCTCCGCTCTAAGCTGTACCTCGTTTCACAGCTTCTTTCTCTTCCACACTTCTTTTTTTCTTAATGTTTATTTATTTCTGATAGAGCAAAAGAATGAGAGGGGGAGGGACAGAGAGAAAGAGAGAGAGATTCTGAAGCATTCTTCGCTGTGCTGATACCTGAGAGCCCGTTGCACAGCTCAAATACACAAACCATGAGATCGTGACCTGAGCCGAAGTCAGACACTTAACTGACTTAGCCACGCAGGCGTCCTTCATCCATACTTTTTTTTTTTTTTAATTTGTTTCTAGGAGAAAGAGAGACAGCGTGAGCAGGGGAGGGTCAGAGAGAGAGGGAGTCACAGACTCTGAAACAGGCTCGAGGCTCTGAGCTGGCAGTCAGCACAGAGCCCGACGCAGGGCTCGAACCCACGAACCGCGAGATCATGACCTAAGCGAAAGTCGGACGCTTAACCGACTAAGCCACCCAGGCGCCCCATGGGGGTTTTTTCTTAAATGTCTTTTTTTATTATTTATTTTTAAGAGAGAGAGCGCGCGCATATGTAGGAGAGGAGCAAAGAGGGGGAGACAGAGGATCTGAAGCAGACTCCACACTGACAGCAGAGTGCACAATGCGGGTCTTGAACCCATAAACCGTGAGATCATAACCTGAGCGGAAGTCGGACGCCCAACCAATTGAACCACCCAGGCACCCCTAACCCAGAGTTATGAATTTTGAGAGGAAGATCACAGAGGTAAATTTCCTTTTTCATTACACTATATGAAGTATACATACTATCATAATTTGTGACTATTGACATTGACCCTGATCAGCTGACTGAAATAATGTTTATCAGGTTTCTTCATTGCAAAGTTACCCTTTCTTTCCACTTCCCATACTGTACCTTTAAGAAGGAATGTCACTCTGTGAGCCCACACTTAAAAAGTGGGAAATTATGCTCCCCTCCTTTAAGATGAAGTGTCTACAAAACTGATTTGGACTTCCTCTGTGTGGGAGATTTGTCTTTTCTCACCAATTTATTAATTTATTCAATCATTTGTCTATATCTGTAGGGGCTGATGTATACTTATTTAAATTTGGGCTTATAATCCAATACAGCTTTATTTAGTTGCTTAGATTCATCCTGCCTTGGTCATTGGAAGCTCTTTTAGTTGGATCCTGTGTCCCTTTGACATAACCCCATTGATGTGGATTGTTTTGTTTTGTTTTGAGTGTCTCCTTCCTTTCTGGCACTATGAGATGCTCCAACCTCCTCTTATATACCTTCTTTCCTAGTCCTAGATTCAGCCATTTCTTCTAAGATCCCTGTTCTTTTTATTGGAAAATGGTTCTAGAAACCTATACTAGATGCTAGGTGTGTGTTCATTGCTATTGGAGGTCATTTTGTAAAGGTTCTGTCAGCTTTTGCTCTGACAGAGCAAAGAAATATGTATGTGTCTACTAACCTATGTATATGCACATATCTATAAATATTTCTATATGTAACCATCTTATCTATAAGAAGTTAAACATGAGTTCCTACTGATTTCTTCAACTCTAATACTTCATCACAAAGATCCTTCTAACTTTCTCCCCTTGTTGATCCATCAATTTCCACTCCAACAGTAAGATATCTGGCTCCGACCATCACTCATCTAGTTAACATGTAGGGCAATCTCTGAATTGGTAACCATACTCCTGTGACAAACAACTTTATAGAATAGAGTACATTATTTATGTTCCATTCCTTTTGCCTTTCATGTAACATTAATTTCCAGAGTTACTTAGGTCAGTGCCTTTTCCCCATCACCTTCAGTGAGGTTGTTTCATACATGTGTAGTACAATTAGATTCTCTTTTCACAGACTGCATTTTTTCTGGGATCTTCAAACCTGAATGATTTTTTTTTAATAATAGGTTTATGCCAAGTCATTCTTTGTGTTGTAGAATTCTATGGGTCTTGAGTAATGTATATGTATCCACCATTACAGTACCATACAGAATAGTTTCACCGCTGTAAAAATTGCCAGTGCTTCTCATCTATTTTTTCCTTCTGCTCTCCCATGGACCTCTGGAAACTATTGATTTTTTTTTTTAAGAGAAAGAGGGAGTGCATGAGCAGGGAAGAGGAGCAGACGGAGAGAGAGAGAGAGAGAGAGAGAAAGAGAATCTTAAGCAGGCTCCATGCTCAGTGTGGAGCCCTATTCAGGGCTTCATGTCACAACTGTGAGATCGTGGCTTGAGCCAAAATCAAGAGTTGGATGATTAACCAACTGAGCCACCCAGGCACTCTCAACCACTAATCTTTTTTGTTGTCTCTATACTTTTACCTTTTCTAGAGTATTATATAATTAGAATTTAATTCCAGAATATCATATAATTGGAATCATACCCTGTTTCCAGACTAACTTCTTTCACTTGGCAGTATGCATTTAAGGTTCCTCCATATCGTTCTATGACTTGATAGCTCATTCATTTTTATTGCTGAATAAATTATATTGTATGGATATACCACAGTTTGCTTATTTATCACTTATTGAAAGACATCTGAATTGCTGCCAGGGTCTGGCAATTATGAATAAAGCTGCTATAAACATTCTTGAGCAGGTTTTTGTATAGACATATTTTTAACCCAATTGGGTAAATACCTACAAGCACAATTGCTGAATCATATGCTAGGTCTGTGTTTAGCTTAGTAAGAAATTGCCAACCTGTCTTCCAGAACTGCTATATCATTTTGCATTCCTACCAACAATGAATGAATATTCCTGTTGCCTCACACCTTTGCCATGTTAGTGTCTGTTGTTTAATATCATCAGGATTATTTTTGGATTTTAGCCATTGTAATAGAAGTGTAGTGGTATCTCATTATTGTCTTAATTTGCAATTCCCTAATGACAAATGGTGTTGAGCATGTGCCATCTGTATCTATTCTTAGGCAAAGTGTCTGTTCACATCTTTTGCCCAATTTTTTCTTGAATTGTTGGTTTTCTTATTGTTGAGTTTTAAGAGTTCTTCAAATTTTTTGGCAAAATTTAGTAAGTTTTTATTTAAATTCCAATTACTTAGTTAACATATAGTGTAATATCAATTTTAGGTGTACAATTTAGTGATTCAACTAAACTTCCATACAACCTGGTGCTCATCACAAGTGCCCTCCCTAATCCCCATCACCCAATTATCCCATCCCCCCACCCACCTCCACTCTGGTAATCACCTGTTTGTTCTCTATCTTTAAGAGTCTATTTCTTGGGGCCCCTGGGTGGCTTAGTCGGTTAAGCGTCCGACTTTCACTTAGGTCATGATCTCGCGGTTCGTGGGTTTGAGCCCCGCGTCGGGCTCTGTGCTGACTGCCAGCTCAGAGCCTGGAGCCTATTTCAGAGTCTGTGTCTTCCTCTCTCTCTGACCCTCCCCTGCTCACGCTGTCTCTCTCTCTCTCCTAGAAATAAATTAAAAAATTTAAAAAAAAAAAAAAAGAGTCTATTTCTTGGTCTTCCTCCCTCGCTCTTTTTTCCCTATGCTCATTTGTTTCTTAAATTCCACACGTGAGTGAAATCATATGGTATTTGGACAAAAAGAATATGGTAATAGTTTAGATGTATCCTTTTAATATTTAGTAATACTGAAAGAGTTTTCCCTAAATATTATTGACTAGGTGTTATTCAAGGAGATAATACATAGCCATTGATTTTATTTTATTCTGAAACTTACCTGGTTTTCCAGACTTTTTCTGATTCATTTATTTTACCCACTCAAATTATTTCTTAAAATTTTTCTTCCTTTAGAACAACTAGAAAATAATCTATTTTATGGGTACAAATAAGGACTAGCTGAAATTGTATGAGTAACAGAAGGGTAAAATCAGACTACCAACTCCAAAATAATCTACTTCCATAATATTCATTCAAAAAAGGAAGATAGAATTAGAGTCATCCAAAAGATTCCTTAAAAAGCATTTTAAAAAATTGCTTTGCACAGATAATAATAAGTAGATTTCATTATAGAGCCTTCACTGTAAAGCCAAAGGAATAGAAAATAAATGGTAGCAGTCCAGGAACAGTTGATAGTGGCAATTAATATTCATAACAGCCATCATATAGCTATAAAATATTACTTATTGTTATAGCTAGTATATAAAATCCAATTGACTTCCTCAGTATTAGCACAGTAATGTCATTATAGTCTGAAATCATGTTATAAAACTGTAATCATGCTGGCCTAAATAAAATGAGAATTTGCACCCGAAAAAATTAATCCATTTACTTACATTTTGTATTTGACTTAACTCAAATGCCTCATATCTAAATTGTACATCACATAGTCCTATTAGAATTGTACAAACTTAGTAGAAAATGAAAGCACTAACCAAGGTGCCATCTACAGGGTATCATAGAAAATGCAAAGGCTATCTACTGCCAGAGTATCTGGTCAACAGGAAACAAACCTATAGGCTACTGTCTGGAATGGAAGACCTGTAGGAGCAACGTCTCAAAAGGCAAAGCAAAATACAGAATCAAAGGAGCTAGTTAATTACTACTTTTGAGTTCAGTGAATGGAGTATACTTCATAGTCTAAGTAATGTGTTCTTGCCCTCATTTGTACATGGTTTTATAGTTTTCTATGCACCAAATTAATGAAGAAAAAGTTTGCAAGAAGTTCTTTATGTCTAAATTGTCTAGGGAGGCAATTGATGAAATCAAGGCTCTCAAAAAAAAAAAAAACCAACAGAATTAAGAGAACTGGTTCAGTTGCCACTTACTAGTTGTGTAATCATTGATTCTAATGTTGAAAAATGTGGGCACGGGATGCTGGCTTCCGAATTTGAGTTTTCACCATTTCCCCCCCGACCCCCAGTTCTTCTCCCTTCCGTACAATCTCCTAATATCTTTCCAACTTCTTTCCCCCAACATGTTCTTAATTTCTTCCCTCTCCTTCCTACTTCTCTCTCATCCATTTCTGCCCTCTGTGTTTCTTCCTTTTCTTTCCCCTAGTCATTGTTCTCCTGTGTCTTTCCCCTTCTATTTCTGAAGGATATAAAACTTGCTCTTTTTGGGGCGCCTGGATGGCTTAGTCGGTTAAGCGTCCGACTTTCGCTTAGGTCATGATCTCACGGTTCGTGGGTTCGAGCCCCGTGTCGGGCTCTGTGCTGACTGCCAGCTCAGAGCCTGGAGCCTACTTCAGAGTCTCTGTCTCCCTCTCTCTCTGACCCTCCCCTGCTCACGCTGTCTCTCTCTCTCTCCTAGAAATAAATAAAGCATTAAAAAAAAAAAGAAAAAAAAACTTGCTCTTTTTAACCATTCACCTAATGTTCATAAAATAACCAAGTATACACAGTGCCAGGTCTTTCATTAATGTTATTCTGTTTTCACTTTTGTGATGGAGGTCTGTCATGTGTTCTGACTGCCCAAGATATTTTTTTATAAATATTTATATCGTGCTTACTCTCAATTCTTTTTTTCTCAGTCAATATGCTTTATTCAGAGAGTCCAGGCAAGTAAACTTGGTATTCATGGCACATCTCTAAATAGAAACCTGTGAAAGATAATGGGTAAACATTAAGACTCCAAAGTTCTGATCCATGGGGTCATCAAGCTATTGATCTTGCTTGTTTATATTTGTCTTGCCAGTGGAAATCCTAAGATATGTCTCCTTAATGTGCATTATAGACAGTAACAGCAAAATCACAAGCTAGATCATATACTCCAGTGAAGGAGAGGCAAACAAATAAAAATGACTGAGATTCAGAGAACATTTTTTTTTCCCTTAGACAAATGAAGACTTAACATTGAAAGCATATTCTTTGTATTTAATTCAGTCAAGGTTAAATACATGATGTTAGGGTGATAGAGGCCCTACAGATAATATTCTCATAAAAATTTCTCTACCAAATATATACACTCAAATGAGATATATAAAGAATCAGTGAATTATTCTGTTGAAAGCAACTTTTTTAATAATAAAATCTGCAGAAAAAGATGAATTAATTTTATGCATTATGATATGATTATTTGACCTCCCTTGAACTGAGAATCTCAAGGACTCTGAGAGCCAGACCAAAAGCTATGGAGTCTCACTGAAGTCTGTATAACTCCCCTTTAAACCACGTATGGATTTAAAGTTCAAAGTGATGATTACTTAGTGACTCACAGCAGGAGGTTCTTGGCCACTAACACACTAGTTTCACATCAAGCTTCCTTTCTCACAACCCACAAGTGCTCTCCAATACCATTTCTGAATATGTGTGACTGCTCTCAAAAGTGTCATAACAATGCATAAAAAAACTTACCATTCACAGTATAATACTTAAGAAGAATGATGACCAGGGGTACCTGGGTGGCTCAGTCAGTTGAGTGTCTGACTTCAGTTCAGGTCATGAACTCATGGTTCATGAGTTTGAGCCCCGGCCTGCTTTGGATTCTATGTCTCCTCTCTCTCTGTCCCTCCCCTACTCACGCTCTGTCTCTCTCTCTCTCTCTGTCTCAAAAATAAATAAACATTAAAAAAGAAGAAGAACTTAATTATTATTTCAAATCATCTTCAACAGTTTAATGATACAGCTGGGTATGACATGGTAAAATATCGTCTCTTGTGCCTCAGTTCATAAAATGCCTATGCAATTTGTGGCTATTGCAGTAGATGGCAGTGTTTTAAAACTTCCTCCATTTGCAATCAGGATGATTGAATGATTATTTTTAATCAGAATATTTATATTTTATATAGATGAGTCCATACAAAACAGTCATAGTTTGATTCACACATTTATTACCTCCTGAACAAATGCTAAACAGCAAAAAAAAAAAAACTTGCATTGACAAACATTATGTGGTACCTGGGTGGCCCAGTTGGTTAAGCATCCAGCTCTTGGTTTCAGCTTAGGTCATGATTTCACAGTCCAAGAGTTTCAGCCCCTCATTGGGCTCTGTACTAGCACTGCAGAGCCTGCCTAGGATTCTTTCTCTCTCCCTCCCTGCTCCTCTCTCCACCCTTCCCAAAATAAATAAACTTCAAAACAAAACACATTCTCTGTGTGCTTGAGAGGTGCCAGGTGCTACTCGGGGAGTACATGGATTTTCTGAGCCCTGGGAGCAGGAAAAGTCAGGGTTAAATTGTGCTGGTGATGGTCATCAGCAGAGACTAATAGAGCCCAGACAACATTAAATGTGTTTTTAAAAGAACCATTACTGAAATAGGGGTTTGCATTTTATATAATGGGCATTTAGTAACCCAGGAGAGGTGAAATTATTCTCTCCATTGAAAAATATTCTGAGTCTCTGATTTGCATTGGAAATCTTTAGAAAATGCTTTTGGCTGAGTATTGTGCAGCATTAGTAATAGGTTATTTATGTTCACTGGCTATTATAGACCTATATGCCTGGCTTTACCAACTTCACCTAGAAGTAGTTATTTAAGCTTTTGTTTGTGAGGGGAACAGGGGACAATGTGTGTCACTATGTCTTTTTACCATCAGCTACAATGAAAATATTTTTTTCATTATCCCTGGAAATAGGTGGTAGTTCCTATAATTGGAGGAAAAGAATTTCTGGAAAGCCAGTAGTCAACCAACATAGCTCCTAATTAATTAGGCATTTTGTAGAATCCACTCTTTTCCACCCTGACACTTTATTTTCTTCCAATACTTCATGAATGCAGAATATTAAACTTCAATAACCAATTATGAGTAATGATTCTAGAAACTCTGTTTCATATGCACCCAGTACATGCTTTCCTATTTTAGATCAATCCCCAAGTTGTGCTCTTGGTCCCACTTCGTATTGCTTCCTTTGTAGTTTTGCTCCACTAATTGGCCATCCTGTCTATTGTCTCCCCGATTTTTCCCTTTTCATTGACTTCTTCCTCTTAGCCGAGAAATGTACTCAATATTGTCCATCCTAAAAACATTAAATTAAAAGCCATTCCCTTGATCCAGAACCTTATTTTGATTATTGTCTTCATTAGTCAGGTCAGGCTGCCATGGCTTAGGCAGCTTAAACAATAGAAATTAATTTTTTTCCCAGTTAGGAGGCTGGAGGTCTAAGATCAGGGTACCTGCACGACCATGTTCTGGTCAGCGCTCTTTTTGTGGCTTGCAGAGGTGTCTTCACACGTCAGAGTGAGGGATCTCTCTCTCTCTCTTGCTCTTCTGATGAGGCCACCAATCCCATCATGAGAGGCCTCCTGTCATGATCTTATCTAATCCCAATTACCTCCATCTCCCCAACTCCAAATATTATCACATTAGCAGTTAGGGCTTCAACATATAAATCTGACGGGGAGGAACACCAGCATGCAATTCATAACTTTTGTCCCATTTTCCTTCCTCAGGAGCTTCTCAGATGACATTTGGGAAAGGGTAAGTCTCACTTCCTGCTCCTCTACCTCACCTCTCATTTTCCTATAACTCTCCCCCCTTTGGCTTCTCTCCTCATGATGTGACTGTCATTACTCAGATAACTAGCAACCTTATGTTTGTGAAGTTCAAAGACTGCTTTTCAGTTCTTGACTTACTTGATCTCTCTTCCTTGATTGTCCAGTGCTGTTGGCCATTTTGTTTATTCGTAGCTTCCTCCTCTGCCTTCCAAGAAATGATACTGTTTTCTGCCTCCTCCTGGCTCTGGTGTTTCTCCTCCTCAGTATCCTTTGCGGTGCTTTCCTCAGAGACCCAGTATCAGTTCCATCCTTGGTGCCCTTCTCTTTGTAATTTATATTCTTTCCTTTTCCTTACTTCCATGCCTGCATGTCCTCTGTGCTGTGGTAGATCTCCTGTGGACTTCTGTGTCCACAATGCAAAGGGAGCTTTGCCTGCATCACCATGCAATCTGTAACTCTGTCCTAGTTATTTAAATAAGCATTTTCTCAGGGGCACCTGGGTGGCTTGGTTGGTTAAGCATCCCACTTTAGCTCAGGTCATAATCTGGCCATCCATGAGTTTGAGCCCCGTGTCGGGCTCTGTGCTGACAGCTTAGAGCCTGGATCCTGTTTCAGATTCTGTGTCTCCCTCTTTCTCTGTCCCTTCCCCACTCATGCTCTCTCTCTCTCTCTCTGTCAAAAAATGAATAAATGTTTAAAAAAACTAAATAAGTATTTTCTCAGATGGAATCTGCCTCCTCACTGACTATGGTTTTTTTCCTTTGTGACAATATAAAACAAATGTATCCCCTCTCCTTTGTTGCAAAGCTCTTAAGGTTTATATTGTAAAATATTTCTTATTGGCTTTCTTTGTTTTCTCTTATCAACACTAAGTAGCATGTTACCTTCTATTGCTTCTCAGTAGGTATGATCTCAAGGCTGATCCAGTCACCTTTGGATACTTCACTATTTCTCACTGTTTTTCTTAAAATATGCCATGAAGAAAATCACGTACAATACTCCAGAGGTGAAAGAATTATTAGTTTCATGATGTAAACTCTATTCTTTTTAAGATGGAATGATATTCTATTCCCAATCCACATTTCCAAAGCATGTTTGGGTTTCTTTTTCAACTGAAAAACACAGAGTTATAGTTTACTTTTATTAAATTTTATTCTCCAGATTTTTAATCCAGTATTCTAGCTCATGGAAATAATAAATTCTAATCATGTAATCTATTGTATAGTTTCATTTTACTGAATAAATCATTATTCTTAATTTTATCTTCTGAAATTTGGATAGTCTTGCTTTCTGGGACTTTATGCAAGATACTGATACTATTGAACAGGATGAAATCAAGGAAGAGCCTGTAACACTTTTTGAAGATGCTGCTTCACTGATGGTTTTGTGCACTTTACCCAGGACTTGCTCCGTAAGTCGGCTGACACACACAATATCATTTATCAGCATCATCTGTGGTTGTGTAAGCTTCTGTACCTCACCAATGATACTGTCATGTCAACAACCTATCCATGCGGCTGTCATGGAAATCTTCGTCAAATAGTTATTAAATAACAGAGTATCTAAAATGTTCCACCAAACCATTAGTCTTACCCCAAAAGGAAAAGATTAGTTTAATAGTGTTCTTACTGAACTCACTTTTGGAGGCAACTGAGTACTACACTTTCCATCAATTACTCTGTTTTATCACATGTTCAAAACTTTTCAACTTATCTTGATTTTTATTTTAGTTTTCAGATAAATTATAATTTGCCTTTATCTTTCCTTTCTTATTTGCCTTTCTCAAGGCAAGATATTTAGTCCACTTACTGGCCAGAGAGAACTCTTTGTTTGGAATTATTTCATTGTTCTAGGACATTTTCCTGACACGTTTCTGCAGCATGGTTTGTTATGGTGATGAGAAACTCTCTAAAACTTAAATAATGTGGATTCTTCCTCTTGAGTAACTCTTCCCATTGTGTCACACCAGAGTCCCCCCAAATATAAAAATTATGGTTTTACTGTTTCTTACAGGAGTCAGAGACTCCCCAGTATGTCAGGAGATTCAAAATGTGATTTTTCTTCAGTATTTTAATCCCAGGCACATGAACATAAGTATAATTCAGGAAACTCTGATTGTTCATATCATGGGCTCATTTCACTGTTACAAACATTCCAAACACTTTGATTGGAGTATAAATTCTTAGCCTCAAGATTCTTTCACATTCCAAAATATTGCCTCAAAAATTACAGTTTAGGGACCTTTCTTCCCAATTTTCACAACTTTCCAGAAACATTTTAGCCAAGCACATACACAGCTATAAATACCACCACCTTTCTGTTTTGCCTCTTCTAGACTTCCCCTGATCTATTTGTCCATTTTTCATTAAGGAGGTTCCCAATAGCACATAACAACTGTAGCTGTCTCAGCCTCCCAGCCACCTACTGCCAGGCCACGTTTCCCCCAGAATGTCTCTTTTACTGCCTCTTTCCCATCAATGACAGCCTCCCATCCTCACAGTTATCGGTGCATCTTTTATCTTTTCGAGCCTCTATAATCAACCCCCATAAGCTGCATTTGCAGTTAGATTGAATCTCATCTACACTGAGGCTTAATTTTTCCAGGTGTTTGCCCTTGATTTCTAGGTGTGAAATGAGACACTTTGATTCCTGTGAAAAGAATTTCAGGCCACAGTCAGCAGATAGAAGAAAGTTCTGCTTTCAGTGGGGGAGTAATTTTCTTCTTGCTCCTGAACCAGATATACCTAAGGCTGGCTCTGAAAGGAAAGCTCCCTTAGTTGTTTACATAAGGTGCCTGAGATAAAGGGAAGCTTGGTCAGAATGGACAGTGAATAGTCTGGACCAGTCTGTTAAGATAACTATTTCAAGAAAACTATAGGGCAAAAGTTTGGGAAAGAAAAAAAAACACATTATCCCTCCTCCCCAAAGTTGGCCATATGTAGCCATTAATTTGATTAAGTATGTAATTCTTAGATTGATAGTTACCCTAATATAGAGAGATGTCCAACACAAGGAATCGTAAAAGATCTCTAGGGCAGAGTGAAAACTAAGGTTACCATTTAACCTCTAGAATAACCAAAAGAGAATCAAACAATAGATAACTTGTTCATAATTTTCAGGCCTATAATTAAGTCTTTTAAGAATTCAAGAACTACAGTTGAATTGTATTTTTGTTTCCCAAACCTCATGGGTTATAATGAGTTATTGAATAGCATAGTAAGAAGCTCTTGACTAAAGTTGATTCCATGTGCCTGGTGGAAGAACAAGTCCCACGTGAGGCCAACTGTAATTTCTGATAAAAGTGATTAAGTCATGGTTCTTAAAACCTCTGACAAGTACAATGTTGGAGAACAAAAGATGGCTCTTCCAACCAAAAATTAGGTTCTACTGTAGCAGACTACAAAATGACAAACCATTGGTGATTCCTCATAAATGACCAACCTTTTTGAGAAAAGAGACAGCCCAGGAAATATGAAAGTAATCTTTCATTTATAAAAAAAATTAATCTGCCCCTCAAGTTGACTCAAGTCATGAAAAGGGCAGTATTTCATCTGGAAAAAACAAATTAAAACTTCTAATATTCAACATTTTGAAGAAGTGGTGTGTCAGTAAAACTGATATTGGGGAAGCAGAATTAGCTGGTTGCTCAGATATAAATACTTTATATTTAAATCTATACTAATAACATAAAAAGTATTAGTATAGATTGTTACAGGTACAGTGAGGATCCAGTTATTACATATAATGTACGAGGAAGGCTAGCAACTTGAAATACACTACACTCTTAAGATACAGAATTAACTTGGAACTTTATATTTGTTTGGTTGATTCATTTTTGGATAATGAAATAAAACCTAGATTGCTGAAATTTCTGTGACACACAAAATTTTTCTGCTTAGACATTCTGAGCAAATATTTTTAGAAAAAGCCTTCCCTAGAATGGTACAGAAGAACTACATACATAGATATATTTATCTTCATTCATTTATATTGGCATATATTCAAGGAAAGTGCAATCAGAAAAGTATGAAATCCATTACATAAACACATGAGCCCAGTTTCAGTGAAATTGGTATTCTTTTAGAAGGTTGGAAATTGTCTACTGACCAAATGTGAGTGAATGGATGCCTTGATGGTATATGTAATTCCATTTACACAAAGCAAAGAGCCATCTCAGATCCCTCACTATTCCCCGGTCATCTTCCTCCTCCCTGACTATGATTAACATCCTTAGATTTAAAAAGATGGTGGCCTTAAATGGTTTCTGTTGCTCTAGAATGAGCTTTTGCACTTTCTCTCTCTCTCTCTCTCTCTCTCTCTCTCTCTCTCTCTTTCTCTCCCTCTCTCTCTTTCTCTCTCTCTCTCTCTTTCTCTTTAACATGGCTCATAGAAAACAGTCAGAAATCAATCCTGCTTCAGGAATTGGTTATCTTTTCTCATAAGGGTGAATAGGTGTGGCTAAGTAGGAAGTCACAAGTGTTCTACACAACATTAAAGAACTCTCTACCAGCAAAAGCAAGTGGTCTAGGAGTGGGACTCTGGATGTTCTTTAGTCCTAAACTTCATGAGAACTTCTGGGTAAGTAGCTTCATGTTTGGCATCTCCAGAACAGCACCAGGATCAGATACTGCTGGGGGCACCTGGCTAGCTTAGTCGGAGGAGCATGCAACTCTTAATCTTGGGGTTGTACGTCTGAGCCCCATGTTGGATGTAGGGATTACTTTAAAATAATTTTTTTGTAAAAAAAAGTCTGATCACAAATGAACATTTTTTCAGCCTTGCACTCCGAAAGTAGCAACAGCAGAAGCAGAAGGAGCAGCAGTAGTATGAATGTGTAGATTTGGATGGTGGTGGTATGTTACTTAAACTTGCTGAAGGCATATGTCCCCAGTTGTGTGTGAAGTTTGTTCACTTAAGACAGTGGCATTACAAGAGTATTTTATCTCTCAATAATCTGTGTTCTCCTCTGATTTAAAAATAATCTGGCATTCTCTGTAAAGACCTGTATTTGCATAAGAAAAAGCCAAATTTGCATTGGGAGAGTTAAAATATGGAATTGCACAGAAGGTGATGAGCAAAAGAATAGACTGAGTTGATCCATAATTCTCAAAGGCATGGAAATCAACATTTTCACCTCTTAAAAGGATAAAAGAAAAAGGAAAAAAATATATTCAGCAATGTCCTGGCATTTGCCATTAATTGTAACATAACCCAGTTGCATATTGAAGAGCAGTTACATTCCTTCAAGATTTATGTAACACTTATAACAGTATGATTTATTTACAAAGAGTTCCTTTGATGTGCTCTTTGAAACAGCCCAGCAAAGTGATATCTCTTCCATCCAAATAATGTTTGATTTGAATTCCAAATTCAGTCCTGGAAAGGAATGCAGGCAGTCAAGTGCATTTGCTTTGGACATGAGCCATGTGAGGATCCCAGGCCTCTCAGAATCCATGTTGGCTACTCCGTTCCCTCTGGGCCCAGTAAGGTTTCCTGAGACTGCCTTTTTTATTAGCATGATATCCTGAAGACAGGGTGCTGGACACTGTGATTATCCCCTGATCAGGGTCTGATCCCTATTTTGTCACTGTGTCCCAGGTTTGCTTGGGAGAATTAGCCCTTCCTCCTTCACTGGTACAGACTTGATGAATATAACTCAAGGTGTCCTACCATTCCCTGGCCAAGAGGTAGGAATTGACCTTAGGTAGGTCAATTAGAGGATTTCTTCTGGGAATTTGACTCTTTTTTTAAATATTTATTTATTTTGAGAGAAAGAGAGTGTGAGCATGGGTGGGGCAGAGAGAGAAGGAGAGAGAAAATCCCAAGCATGCTCTGTGCTGTCTGCATAAAGCCCAGATGTGAGGATTGATCTCATGAACTGTGAGATCATGACCTCACCTAAAATCATAGTCAGATGCTCAACCAACTGAGCCACCCAGTCTCTCAAACTGAGACTGATACAAGGAGCTGGCCCATTCCAAAGATGGCACTATGAAGACATTGTCCATTGGTTTTTGTTATCAGTGTGCCAGGCTGCTCTGGACATTGTCCTTACTGCACACTTGCTGGCTTGAACTTGTAAGTAACTTCAATGACACTCTTTCTTTCTGCCTTTTTGTTACTGTTTTTTGCTTAAATTAGCTATTTTTTTTCTCTTGCTTGCAAAGAAACTTAACCACCAAGTTATGCCTCTCAGTCTGTAACATCTCTCTGTCTGGAATACCTGTTCTCAAGGCCAATCTTCTGCATTCACTCCTCTCTCCTCAAAATCTCTAATTGATTCTTTGTGAGTGGCCTGAGGACTACTATGTTGAAATTCTTCAAGAGAATATAGGAAGGATAGGAAAAGAGATGAATAAGGATTTTAGTAACAAATATTTAGTGTTTTGGATGTCAGATCCCTTTTTTCCCTAAGATTGGAGGTACTTTCTTACAAATCTGAACCCCTGATCTACCAAAACTGGCTCTTACTTCATCAGCAATTCAAATAAAGATATTCATCAGCCATCAGCAATTCAAATAAGCTCCTGGCACAATGTCAGAGAACTCTGCACATCCTACCGTTGTCAGAAATGGTTCTTGTTCATTCCTCTCTAGTAAAATTGTGTACCAGGCAGACTTAGGTGGGAGATTTCTGTTAGGGATTTCCTGGAAACCACCTTGGTGAGAGCCAACTGTGTCCCCTCAGAGCTTTCTCTTCTCCCACATTTTTTCCTGTATTTCTTGTCCTTCAAAGCCTTCCAGCTCCAATTCCATATTCACTTTCCTTAACATCTAGACTTCTGGTATGAAGTACAGAGGGCTGGTAGAAGGATCTTTATACAGAGACATTGTTTTTCATTAATTTCTAAGTACACTTTTTCTTCTCTGTCTTTGTCATTAGCCTTGTTGACATTCTAATATATTTTCCAATGGTATTAGAACATAGTAAAACTTCTCCATCAGATTGAAAAAACAGAATGTTTAAGTCCTCATTACAAATCCTAAAGCAATGTTCTTCAAACTATGGATGAAAACTCATTTGTAGATTGTGAAATCAATTTAGCAGATTGTGTCCAGGATTTAAAAAAAATTGCAATAGAACAGAGAAGAAATGTTGGATAGAAAACCGAATAGAAAATATTGGAGTGCCTCACTCAGAAACTTAAATATTTTTTGAACAAATTTTTGTCACTATGATATGTAATTCATTGTCTGGTCTCTTTGGACTAGTTCAGCACCCAACTGAGATGTCTGATTCATTTGGTCTCCTTTTCCACCCTTTAAGAAGGGCAGTGGCTCTGAACATCCTCTACTTTGCTATCTGAACTACTGGAGGATGTAATATGTCACTTACAAGATAGTGTGACACTACGAACTTTGTCCTCCAAGCTCAGTAGTACATTTGCAAAAGTGGGAAGTGAGGGGATTAGGAAATCCTCTTTTAAGATGAAAATCTGGTTAGCAAAATTATTGTCTTGTTGCCTGATCCTGTTTTGCATGTCAGAAGCTGTATCTCACAATGTTACCTTGTTTTCATTCTGCATCTCTTTGTAAAGTTCTTAATCCCTGAGAGAAGCTACTCTTTCACCCTTGCTCAGCTGAGTTCCCAGGAAAGCAAAAAAGAAAAACACACTAACTTAAGAACTATTTTTAGATTGTACATATAAATGATTCATGCAATACCAAGCTCTCCGTGTCACCATGCTTCTCTGAATGAGAGTTTTGACTTGACAGCCTCTAAATCCCTGCTCAAGTTAACATTACATCTTTCTAAAAACGTCTGTACCATTTCCTTTTTGAACTCCCTACCTATCACCCTCTGCACCTTCCTAAGGGCCCTTTGGTGTTCCTATTGAAGTTTCTTTCTTTGGCCAATGTCCTACCTACCATTCTCTTTGGATTTTTTCTCTTCCCCAAGAAAATTGTTCTAAGTCAATTTCCCTCTGAACATTAATCTCTGTCTACAAAGTCCCCACTACTGAATACAAACTGGTGCAGCCACTCTGGAAAACAGTATGGAGGTTCCTCAAAAAATTAAAAAAAAACTACCCTATGACCCACCAATTGCACTACTTGGTGTTTATTCAAAGTATACAAAAATGCTGATTCAAAGGGGCTCATGGACCCCAATGTTTACAGCAGCATTATCAACAGTAACCAAAGTATGGAAAGAGCCCAAATGTCTATCAACTGATGAATGGATAAAGAAGATGTGAGTTAGAAATAGAGATACAGATAGATAGAGATGCATACATACAATGGAATATTACTCTGTGATGACAAAGAATGAAATCTTGCTATTTGCAACAAGTTGGATAGAACTAGAGTGTATTATGCTAATCAAAATAAATCAGTCAGAGAAGACAGATACTGTATGATTTCACTCATATGTGGGCTTTGAGAAACACACAAGGAGCATAGGAGAAAGGAAGGAAAAGTAAGATAAAAACAGAGAGGAAGGCACACCATAAGAGACTCTTAAATACAGAGAACAAACTGAGGGTTGCTGGAGAGGGAAGGAGGTTGGGGAGATGGGTTAAATGGGTGATGGGCATTTGAGGAGGGCACTTGTTGGAATGAGCACTAGGTGTTTTATGTAAGAGATAAATCACTGGGTTCTACTGCTGAAGCCAAAACTACACTGTCTGTTAACTAACTTGAATTTAAATAAAAATAGAGAAAAATTGAATTAAACTAAATCAAAAAAATTTTAAAGATGAACATTAGAGGGGAAAAAAGGCCCCACTACTTAATACAATAAACTAATTTATGCTAAAGCCACCTTAGTTTTCTTGCTTTGTTGATTCCCCTTAGCTATCTTCTTCACTCTCTTTACCTAACCCTAACTCAACTCCCAATTACTATAAATTCATCAGACAGCCTTTCCTCCTACCACAGCAAGGTCCCTCGCTTTCACCTCAAAAAAATGAAATAGCCAAGGGACTTCTGGTTCCTTCTGCCTCTCTGCCTCCTAAAGGCTGAGCCTCCTGCACTCAGCCTCCTGCACTTATTCTCTTCTGCATATTCACACTCTTCCCCTCTAATCATGTCCTTCTCTCTCTGCAAACATACTAATAATGACTCTCCTGGGAAACTGTCCTCTGCAACTAACCTCTTACCCTACTTCCAAATTTCTTGGCATTCTACATTATATGTTTTCTTCTCCATCAATTCCTCCTCGATTTATCTTTTTTAAAATTTTAAATAAAATTGTATATATTTAAGGTGTACATGACTATTTGATATATAAATACTTAAGGAAAGGATTACTATAGTTGAGCTAATTAACATACAATGTCCTCATACAGTTGCCATTTGTAGGAGAGTACTTGATATCTACTCTCAGTAAATTCCCAGTAATCAATATAGTATTCACTATGTGACTATAGTCATTATGTTATACATTAGATCCCTAGACTTATTCATCCTACATAACTGCAACTTTCCAACTTTCTGCACATTTCCCCCACCAACCACCCCTGGAAACCACTGGTATACTCTTTGCTTCTATATATTTGACTGTTTTTGATGCCACATATATGTGCCACCATGTAGCATTTTTCTTTCTGTGTTTGGTTTATTTCGCTTAGCATAATGTCCCGCAATTTCATCCATGTTATTGCAAATGGTAGGATCTCCTTTTTTAAGGCTGAGTAATATTCCATTGTGTGTACCACAATTTATTTATCCATTTATCTGTCATTGGATACTTAGGCTGTTTCTATATCTTGGCTTTTGTGAATCATGGATTTATGGATCATAGTGTAGTTCTGTTTTTAGTTGTTTTTTTTATAAGTTCTTTCATACTGTTTTCCATTTGGAATATAACCCACTAAAATATGAACCCTGTATTCTCAAAGGTCTCAAATGACTTTCAATTGCTGACCTTTTCAGTTCTCATTCTACCTTGTCTTTTAGAGCATTTGATGCTGTTGACCAATCTTTCTGGAGCCCCCACCTTGATCTCTATTATGTTAATTACCATTATTTATTCAATGAATTTATTGATCCCCTACTATATGCCAGGCACTGTCCCAGAAGCTGGGATAAATATCAGGGAAACATAGCAACAACAAAAATCCCTGCCCTCGCAGAACCTAATTCTTAGCAATGGGG
Source organism: Crocuta crocuta (assembly GCF_008692635.1). Lineage (NCBI taxonomy): Eukaryota > Metazoa > Chordata > Mammalia > Carnivora > Hyaenidae > Crocuta > Crocuta crocuta. The sequence goes on along the minus strand of NW_027533259.1, from coordinate 2,006,956 downwards.
AAAAATTTTGTGTTCTCTTTGCTTCTTGTGTAAGTCTCCTCCAACTTTGCTGATAGTTCCTCAGACTGTTTTTCCAGCTTCACATTCTCTGCTCAGTCTTTAAGTATTTATGCTTTCCCATGGTTACTCCAAAGGGCCTCCTCTCTTAGCACTTTATCTGCTCTACCAGAGTAATTTTGCCCGATCTTGTGACTTCAACTTTCACCTACATAACATTAACGGTCACATTAATATCTCTACTCTGAGCATTAGGTCAAACTTCTACCCATCTACTGGAAATGCCTATTCTTACATCCTAGAAGCTAATTAAAGTCTATTATATAAAATAAGATTAATAATCCTTTCGATTTTTACTTTCTTAAAGTGATTAGCAGCAGCACCATTTTATATATATACCCATTAATTAAAAATCTCAAGTCACCTTTAATTTATATAAGTCAAAAATGTCAACTGGATTTCATTAATGAGTGTCTCTTTTCCATCTCTACTTTCAGTGTCTAGGTTTTGGGTCTTGAAACTTGTCAATTGTCCCATTGCAACATTTTCCTAACTGACCTCCTTGTCATTCTTATCTCCAGTTTTCCCACTGACACCAGTTATTTTGAGACAGAAATCTGTTCGTGGTGTTCTTCTGCTTACAAATGGCTAACAGCTCCTGACTTCGTATAGGATAAAATACAAACTCCTTGCAGAACACCTAACCTCTTTCAGAATCTGTATATAAACCTTGTGTCTGACTGAAGCATTCTAACCTTCTATAGGAGCCAAACCAAATTTCTGCCTCTGACATTAATCAACCTTTTTAAATGTTACTCTCTCTGCCTGAGAAAGGAGAGGGTGATCAGTCATCACTGAATGTCTACTACATATCAGGCCATTGTGCTATCTATTCCACCACCAATACTTCTAGAAATTAGTTATTTTTCCCATTTTGAAAATGAGGGAAAAAATCATGCTTAGAAAAATTTAAAAACATTACCCAAATTCACAGAAGGATAAAGGGCTAAAACTAGGATGCCAACTTTAGTCTTCTTGATTCTAAGCCTCAAGTACTTATCAGAAAATCAGACTGTGCTCTGAAACTCATCCTTTCTTTGTCCTTCAAGACCCAGTCTAACATGTCACGTCTTCCATAAAACTTTCTCTGACTTCCAAGGCAGAATTTACTCCCTCCCTCCAATACTGGTGCCACAGTGTACACCTCTCTGTGGTAGTTCTTGTCACATTGTATTGTAGTTGGTTACATGTCTGCATTCCCCTCAGCATGTGGGACAATGGCCACATCTAATTCATCAGCAGGAAGGCCAGATGGGGAGGTGGAAACAGCAACAGCTTGCCAAGAATTGAATCCCCTTTCTAGTATTTATTAACCATGCAACCCTGGCCAATTTACTGAACCTCAGGACATTTCCTCAGCTGCCCAATATGGATGATACCATAGGCAAGTTTTCTAGTACCTAGAAGACTCTCAGTAAATGTTGAAATAAAAACTTTCAAGCCTATTCAACAGTTTTGTAGTCCTTTCAAGACATAAATTTGCATTTCAAGGGATCTTACACAGAAATGTAATAGTGGGCTTTTTTTTAAGGTTTATTTATTTATTTTTGAGAGACAGAGTGTGGGTGAGCAGGGGAGGGGCAGAGAAAGAGAGAGAGAGAGAGAGAGAACCCCAACCTGGCTCCATTATCAGGGCAGAGACTGACTCAGACTTGATCCCACAAACCATGAGATGATGACCTGAACCTAAATCAAGAGTCAGATGCTTAACTGGCTAAGCAACCCAGCCACTCCAATTTTTGCTATTTATGAGAGAATGGAAGGAGAGGTGGTTTGGGGCAGGCAGAGCACCCAGGACTCTCTCCACCCACAGTATTTTGGTAAACCCCAATGCTTGGCTTAGTGGGATAGGCCTCTAGAAGAAAAAACTTATTCTTAGATTGGTTCAGCACCCCTTTACTAGAGTCAAAGCCCAGCCCTTTGCTAGGTGTATGGGGAACATGCCCACTGATTCACCGATGTGCTACTTGAAAACTCTTAGCTTTATACAGAAAAAATAATATGCATTTTATTGTACATTTATGAAAACAATAATAGGCTTTGTTTCATAAAATATCTCTAAAGAAAGTTGTACCCCCAAATATATTTTATAAAGCTAATCATTGTGTTTTAATATTTATGTGAATCTTTCCATTTAAATAGACTCAAAAGCATTTTGCAAAAAGATTTATTACCTATGTAGTGTGTTCAAATCAATTAAAGTAAAATTCAATTAAAATGCAACCACCTCCGAAGTGGGGCGCGGCAGATGTTCAACAGCTCACAGTGACACCTCACAGCAGTGCCACTTAAACAGCAGTTGACGAACAAAAATGAAGAATTCCATTTTCTATTTAAGCTACAGGAGCAACAGAGAGAAGCAGAATGTAATTATCCAAATTAGAAATTTTCTGTGACACTGAGGTCACCATTTCTGCTATTCACAGAAGGGCCATGGGATATTTATTGATCACACGCAGCCAAGAACACTGCTTTATGCCTCTGTGGATGGACAGCCCCTCAGGCACACGGCCTCCGAGTACTCCAGCAGTGAAAATTTATGACAGAATCAGCACCCCAGAAAGGCTGGCCCTTTTCCTTATTCTTCTACCCCTGGGCTCAAAATGAGGTTGATCACCAGACTGTCTACTAAGGGACACAAGTAGAATATAATGTGAGATAGCCATAGTGTATCTTTTTGTCCAGTGCAGTAGGAATGTTACCAGTATTCAGCTCCATCCTGGGTCTGGATAGAGTGGAAAACATTCTGACAATTTCATTCTGTGACTTCCATGTTCACTGCTGCTGAAGACTAAGGGATACTGAGGCAGGCTGGGGTTTCTTCTCCATGTAGACATATGATTTGAAGAAAGTCATTACACAATATCAGAGCAACCTTACAAAGAATAAAAAAATCAACCACTATCTGAAAAATACCTAGATGGAGAACTGGATATGTCTCCCCTTCTTCTAGATGTGAACTCTTCTACACCTATAAGCTAGCTTGATCATCCTATACGTATCAACCATATGCCTATTATATTACATTTAACTTAAATGCTGGATAGAATAGGCTTCCAGACAGAAACAGAACAACCTCCTGTCTTCAGTTTATGTTGAACTGAATGATAATTTGACTCAGTTGTGCTTTCATCTGATAGAATTCTAAAATTAGAAGCAAGCAGAAACATGTTAATGGATTTGTCTCTGGGTCAAATTTCTACATCAACTTACTGTCGTAATGTTATTATTTAATTAACTCATTTTGGTAATGGCCACTTGCAAACAACTTACTGATACATATAGAATTAACAATTATTCTGTCCCTGCATGCTGAGGGAAGGACATCTCCACAGTTTGAAGGAGAGGGAGGCCAGCAGTTTCTGATAGAGGTACTATTTGCTACTAAATCTCAGTCTATATAGATGTTGTCACAACAGTTTTATGTAATAAGAGATATAACAGAGGCTGCTTAGATATTATGATATGACCTCAGCTCTAGCTTCCAAATTGCAGGGATTAAATGCCAAGGTAGATATTTTCCTCCCGTGCAAGAAAAATGGAAGTCTTCCTTAAGAGGTTCATACAGACTTAATTCTCTCAGGATCAAGGCAGATGCAAATAAACATGTTTATTACACACACACTGTGTGCATAAAATTGTGCTGAGTGCTAGGCAGATATAGAGATGAACACAATGATCTCTTGAATCCTTACAATAGTGTAGGGATCTAAGGAGATAAGGAACAAAAACTAAGAAGCAAGGATCACACAGAACATCTGTGGTAGAGCCAGAAATCGTATTAGAACTTCTTTTTTTTGTAGTCTGGGGCTGCCCTTCAGAAGCAGAATTTTGAATTAGGACTCAGAGATTTCAAATGGTTTTCAAGAGCATATATATAAAGAATAATGGAACCAAGCAGGTCACCTTCAAGACAGCAGAGGAAGAATCCCTCCTAGTCACACAGAGAGGAGACTAAATTTGGAGACCAAGGTGGACGCTGTCATTTCTCTCCAAACTGAGATTTCTCCTGTCACCTGAAAAATGTTATCCCATTAGTAATTTTCCTCTCTTGGATCTGCCATGCCTGTCTCTGACCACTACACTTCTCAGAGCAGAATTTGATAAATTCCCAGGACACCTGGGTGGTTCAGTTGGTTGAGCGTCAGGTCTTGGTTTCGGCTCAGGTCTTGATCTCACAGTTTTCATGAGTTCAAGCCCTGCAGTGGGATCTGCACTGCAGCACAGAGCCTGCCTGGGATTCTTTCTCTCTGCCCCTTCCCCACTTATGCTGCCTCTGTCTCTCTCAAAATAAATAAACTTAAAAAAAAAAAGATAAACTCCCGTATGTCTAAACCAATCATATAAACCAGCAAAATCTTACCTGAACCCTGAGGGCCCTCTACATGTCTCTTAGTTTTTCTCCTTCCATCCACAGCCAGACTCAGGAAAGAAGGAGTTGTCTGCAATTATGGCCCCAGCTAAGCTACCTAAATCTCACCCTAGGCACCAGCAATGGGGCACCTAACTATGGATATTGCTCTCTTACCATCACTAGCAACTACTTTGCTGCCATTCGTCTTACGGCAATAATGACCATACTGAGAGTTTTTCCATCTTGAATATCTCCCTGACTATTGCCTTTATGATACCATCCCTTCCAATTCCTCCTCCCCGTCAGACCACTCATTCAGACTCCTCTTGCTCCATTCACCTCTCTGATTCTGGGTTCTCTCCCTTTGTCAATCTCCCAGAGCATCATGGAGAGTGAAAGAACATGAGTTCCCAAAAATGTTGGTCGGAATGTTGTTTCTTCCACTTGTTGGCTATGTGATTTTGAGCAAACTGTTGACCCTTCTGAACCTGTTTCCTTGTTCTCAGTAAGATGGGGCTAATCGTGCATAAGTCACAAGGTCCCTGTAAGAAATAAACGTGAAACTCTAAGTGTCACAGAGATGATCTTGGGTTTGCCACATGGTATGTTCATTAAATGTTCATTCTCCTTCACTGATCATCTCTGTGTTAATAATGCCTTAATCGATTACTCTAATGTCGATCTTACCATCTCTCACTGAAGGCATAACATCAAATCAGGGCCTACAAGTCACCGTAAATCATTTACTCTACCTCATTCTCATAGAATTCCATTGTCTTTAAAGCTCTAAATATCCATTATCCTGTCATTTTCCCCACTTCAATTCCTGTCTCACTTTGGGGTACCTCCATCTTTTACCTGGACTGTTGGGGTGGTCTTACTTCGTTGGCCTCCCTCCAGTCATTCCCACTACCACTCCCATCCCTTCACCCTCCATAGCTCCCATGTAAGGCATGTTCTCTACTGGAAAGTCTCCAGTGGCTCCCCATTGCCTAGAGAACAAAGCTTACATCATCTGCATGGCATGCAAAGCCTCTCCACCTTATTCTGCAGCACAGATATCTTTATCCTTTGCACAGAGGTCCTGTTCTCCATTTTTACCAACCTATTAGGATGTGTCCAACTCACATGTCCTTACTTTCTCTCTGCCTCTTACATCCTGATTCCTCTGATAAAAGGGAAACATGAAGTGTCCTAACACTATATGGTGTGATGTGTGTGTTTTTGTAAGTGTAAACTCCTAACACTATGTTCGCTGTGGTGGGATAAAATGACCCGCGATGGGGTGAGAGGGAGAGAATACCACAAGCTAAGAAGGAAAGGGAAAAATAGACTCTTGGGATCTTGAATAATGTTTTACCCAAGGAATCAATAAAATAAGAAGCATTTCCAATATAAACCACTTAGATAAATTTCCCCAAACTGAACCCACATGTTAGGAATTTAAACTATCAAATATGTTAGAATCATTACTGCTAGGTTAAAATATAGGTTTTTTAAAATTGATATCTTATTATATTAATGGCTCCCAATTTTCAGGGACCACTTCTTCCCATAAAGATGGGAAGTTTATTCACTTTAACCACCAGGCTGCCTAAAAACTACTGGTTTTCTTAAACTGCCACTCACAGTAATTGTAGACAAGAACTGTGACATATTCCGTTCTGCCACCCAACCTGGGATGGCAAAATGACTTCCGGTTTGCCATGCATTTATTTACTTAACACAAGCCACCTTCAATTCAGTTGAAAATTGGGAATCACTTAGTTAAAGACAAAAGATGACCTCTCATTATTTATAAAGGACATGATCACAGGCTCATGTTGCTTCTTATACTTTTCTTTCTCTGATTTTATTACTGAAAAAGAGAAAGCATTGGTTAACCAATTTAAATTTTGGTAGTGATGGAATTGGGAAGGACATGCATGAAAGCTAGAAACATTTATTATTTATGACAAAACAAAGTTGACCTCTGAGCACAGACATTGAAGGAAATCAGTTTGGTTATTTTTGTACTTTCCTATTGGGCACATTCCAACTTGGGATAGAGATTATAGGTTTGCCACTCCTAGTCACAAAGGAGGATCCCTTTTCATTTCACCATGGAAACCCTGCCTACAGGACATGAAATTTCTGAATAATGGGAAGGAAAGTAGTCCATATATTTCCATCCCAAGGTGTAAATCTGGGGCACTGGAACCTGACTGTCTGGCAGCAAATCCAGATGTGCTACTTTCTGATTATCCTCACTACATCTGTTTCCTTCTCTGTAAAGTGAGGACAGTAACAGTAATAATAATAGAACATGTGTCATAGGATCCCAATGGGTTTTTAACCCATTGATTTTTTTAAATGTTTCATTTATTTCTGAGAGAGAGAGAGAGAGAGACAGTGTGAGCAGGGGAGGGTCATAGAGAGAGGGAGACACACAATCTGAAACAGGCTCCAGGCTCTGAGCTGGCTGTCAGTACAGAGCCTGACGCAGAGCTCGAACCCACGAACCATGAGATTATGACCTGAGCTGAAGTCGGACACTTAACTGACTGAACCACCCAGGTGCCCCTAACCCATTAATTAATATAAAGTACCTAGGGGGTACCTGGGTGGCTCAGTTAAGCATCTGACTCTTGATCTCAGCTCAGGTATTGATCTGAGGGTTGTGAGTTCAAGCTCAAAGTTGGGCCCTGTGCTGGGCATGAAGCCTACCTGAAAGAAAGAGAGAGAGAGAGAGAGAGAAAGAAAAGAAAGAGAGAAAGAAAGAAAGAAAGAAAGAAAGAAAGAAAAGAAAGAAAGAAAAGAAAGAAAGAAAGAAAAAGAAGAAATAACCTAGAATAAGCCCTGATCTGCAGTATCAGCCCTTGTGATAATGTGTGGCTGTTCTAAATGACCTTATAGAACGTCTGTTTGATTTATTTCCTCAAATCATGGAAGATTTGTGGTAGAAAGGAAAAACTTTAAAATCACCTGTTTTAGTTATTTATTTATTTTAATTAACTAATTAAAATTTACATCCAAGTTAGTTAGCATATAGTGCAACAATGATTTCAGGAGTAGATTCTTTAATGCCCCTCACCCATCCACCCTCCCACAAACTCTCCAACAACCCTCTGTTTGTTCTCTATATTTAAGTGTCTATTATGTTTTGTCCCACTAAAAAAATCAACTGGTTTTAATTTAAGCAGAGACTGATTANCTCTCTCTCTCTCTCTCTCCTAGAAATAAATAAAAACATTAAAAAAAAAAGAAATTAAGCAGAGACTGATTCTCCTCTTCAAGCCCTGCCCCCTCTCTCCAATCCATTTTTTTCACACAGTAGTCAGATCTTTCTTAAATGCTATCAATGATTCACCGTCCTCAATGCAAAGACCAAATCATTTCACGTGGTAATAATACTCTAGCTGCTTCCCCTCCCCCCATCATGTATTAAATACAGCAAAAACCTTGGTTTGCGAGCATAGTTAGTTCTGGAAACAAGCTTGTAATCCAAAGCACTTGCAAATATCAAAGCAAATTTCAAGAACCATTGGCTCTGCTGTGATCATGTGACATTCATGTACATGTACCTGTACTCATGTACTACTTGTATTACAAGACATCGCTCTTTTAGCAAGTTAAAATTTACTAGAAATGTTTTTTCATCTTGTGGAAAACTCTCAGAACAAGTTACTCACAATCCAAGGTTTTACCGTATTTAATTCTGTTTTGCCGAGATCCCCCTACATTCTCAGGAGCTCTTGCTTCTGCCTCACACAACTTCCACTCATCTTACCATCTACTTCTTATTTACCTTAAGGTAGAACCCCTCCTGTGTGCTTACAGAGAATTCTGGTGCTTTCTTCATTAGCACTCAATAACACTGAACCATAGTTGCCTCTTTGTATCCAGCTACCCTACCCCCAGTTCTGAGGGGACAGAGCATCTCCATCTTCTTCATAGGTTTATGCTAAAGACTAAGTGCAGTTGCTGAACATAGTAGGTGCAAAACAAATACTTGTTTTGTGAATGAATCAATACATCAATGATTTTTCTCCCCAGGTTACTCAGGGCACAGATAGGCTTAGAATTAGGGTTTTTCCTCCATAGGTATTTGATCAGTTCTTTGGGCAAAAAGGAAAGGCTTTGTTCAACAGTCACTGAAGTTGTCAGAAGAAATGTTTTTCTAAATAACAATGTAAACACTTTTACAGAAGAAAGTACCAGGATTATATTTTGAATTTACTTCTTATTTTTTTCCTATGTCTATTACTCACCTCAGCTTCTTAGAAATATGAACATATTTTCCTTTCGTGATGATTTTATTATTTGCACTTGGCAGATAACCATTTTTCCTTTGCGTATGTTTAATGGAGCTGAGATTAACATGGATATTTTTGCTTGACAACTTCAATTTTTGAAGCTTCTTATAGTCAAACATCTTTAATGTGATGCTATATCAGCAATTAGAAAAGGGAGAGTTTTTGTGATGAGGAATAAATGTCTCCGTTAACTGACTGTTGTAGTTGTGAGAAAAAATAAAATCATTCACCTGATCTCATAAATGTGCTGCAAACTTTACATTCAGCAAACACTGCTTCTCCCCTGCACAGAATTAAAGAAAGAACTTCTGAGTGTCTGATGCTCAATATAAGCCACTGCATCCCAGCCTTCACATCAGGTGGGAGGAAATGGGACCCCAACGCTCTGTTCCTGCCAACGCCCTCACCTCTCCTCAGCCATAGGCACAGGCTCTCACGCCTGCTCTGCTCTGACAACCCCAGGGCTAATTTCATTCTCTTCTTTACCTCTGCTTTCTTTAGTTACAGAAGTCCAGGATGCCACATGGTCTTCTCTCCCACCTGCTTCCCAAGCAATTTGGCATATCCTCCTTTTAGATTTCATCTCGCTCCTTCTCTTTCCACTGGTTCTCTGAAACTCATGCTCCATCACAGGGAAATCTCAATCTCCTCTGGACATTTCTGTCACCAAAAGGTGACAATCCCCTCAGGACTCTGCTTCTACTTTGGCGCTTTCCAGTGAAGGCTGCTTTCTCACCCACACTCTGCACAGCTGAGCTTATAGGCGGTTCTTGTTTCCTGTTGCCCCTTGTAGACCATTCTTTCTCTTTCCTCCCTCCCACAAAACACCAGCTCAGAACTTTGAGTCGTCAGAATCTGCCATCCTGAACCTCTCTGGTTGATATTACCTGCTGACCTTCTCTCATTATTTGAAGATTTTACCTTGGGCTTTATCTGGGGTGCCGGTTCCCCATGAAACAGACTCTGGATGTTTGCACACAGGAGGTTTATTGCAGAGTGTGCTATGAAGCAATACTTGTGAGACAGTGAAGGAAAAGGGGTTAGACTGAGGAGAAGCTGATCGGTGATGAAGCTGCAAGAGAGGCCTCAACTCACTCCACAGGTAGCAGTGGAATTGAGATGTTTCTTCAGAGTCATTCCCAGTTAATGGAAGGGAGCCGAGACTTTGTACTTTATCGTCGAACTCTTACTCTGGAGTGTGCATGTTTTGTTTTTGTTTGTTTGTTTTGGAGTATGTACATCTTACCAAGGCATTCAATATACTTACCATTTCTTGCTCACCCAGTCTGACTAACATGATCGCACTGCTATAGTGGACCAATGTGATATTCTACAGAATGTCCAGATATTCTGTCCTTCAGACTATGGCAGAGAATAAGAGAGTTAATATAGCCCTGGACACAAATGGGTACTGTGGTCCATGACACATTAGTATAAGCTACTCCGGATGCTTTTTCCTGATAGTGATGATGAAAAAAACTGCACTTACCAGTTCAATGACTGCATACCACATCCATAGGCTGCATTAATCTGCTCTGGGAAAGACACCACATCTGACCTGAAGCTCTTCCTTGGTTGAGTTTGCGGTGGTCCATATTCATCCATCTGATTTTTTAGTGCCCAAACTGCTAAATGGCATAAAAATATGGTAGGAACCACCAGCCCTACATCCTTTACATTTTTAAAGGTGGAAGTAATCTTTGCCATTCCCTCTGGGAGGGGATAGTGGGTTTTATTCTCTCATCCTGTGTAGGGGTACTATTGACAGCACAGTCCTACAATAGTTCAATACTTGCACCCATGGAAAACTCACCTCTGGTCTCTGTGTGGAGGACTGTCTGACAAATCTCTGTCTCAGAGAGGCAGGCAGCCTACTGCAGTTGTGGTCCCAGCTCAATATCAAACCATCTCATCATCACCTCCAGAAATGGCCATGATGGGTATTGGTAATGGTTAGGTCATGACTTGGCTGGTAGCAGATTTATGGCTTTAGAGAGTGCAAAGACATGAAAGAGCCAACCTCTGGAGGACTGGGAGGCAATATAGAGGAGTTTGGAATTGATCCAACTCACACTGGGCAATTTCTTAAGCAGAACAACGAGTTGGTGAAAGTAAGGCTTAATGACTTTAATATCCTGGCCAAAGAATAGATGGAACATGGCAATCAACTCAGCCAAGTACAATAGAAAATATTAGAGTGATATATGCATGAGGTGACAGAGTCATGAATAAAGGTGGTAGCTGTATGAATTGGAAAAATGGGGTAGGAATAAGGCACATCTTAAAACACAATGGATCTTAGGGCACCTGGGTGGCTCAGTCTGGTGAGCATCTGACTCTTGGTTTTGGCTCAGGTCATGACCTTGCAGTTTGTGAGTTCAAACCTTGCATGGGGCTCTGCATTGGCCACGTGGCTCCTGCTTGGGATTTTCTCTCTCCCTCTTTCTCTGCCCCTCCCCTGCTCATGCTGTCTCTGTCTCTCTCAAAATAAATAAATAAACTTAAAAAAAAAAGCAATGGACCTTGATAGTGTAGTAGAATCAGCAGATGAAGGACTGACATTTATCGAAAGTGATTCTACCTTTTCACCCTAGAGTGATGGCAGATTGCTATTCTCTTTAAGATAATTCAGAAATTAAGGAGGAGGTGGAGAAGAGAATGAGGACATTGAAAATGGAGGATGATGAATTTTCTTTGAAATGTTGAGTGTGAGTTGATGGCAGAATAGTCTGTAGGAATCATCCCTTAACAATTGTAAAAGTGAAATTATAGTCTTGGATAAACATTTGGTAAAACTATAAAAATGTAAAGCTATAAGGAGCCCTTCTATGTATAATGTTTTTAAGATTTTATTTTTAGCAATCCCTACAACCAACATAGGGCTCAAACCCACAACACTGAGATCAAGAGTCACATGCTCTCCCAACTGAGCCAGCCAGAAGCCCTAAAGGAACCCTTTAAAAGGGACCAATTAGAAATCATTCAGGTGCTTCCATGGAGGATGATGGTGGTTTTTAAGAAATTGTAGAATATTTGTGAAGTATATGCCTCAGTAATATTTGGAGACATTACTTCATATTCTGTACACTTTCCCAGCCATCTCCTGTTCATTTCTTCCATTAATTCAGTAGTAAGCTCTATGCTTAATTGACTAAGGGAGAGTAAGGGCAGGCAGAAATTCCAAAAGTAGTCTGTAGAACCTAGTATCTCTAAAAGTATAAGCCCACTGGAAAAGGGTTAAGCATGAAATAGTAGACTGAAAGAAGTAGAAGGGAGAGACCGGGCAGCAAGATGGCAGAAAGTAGGAAGTTTCCTATCTCCTGCCTGCATCTTTCAAACAAAGAAGGGCTGGAGCCAAAAAACTCTGAACCACAAGAAGCTGGGAGGAGAAGAGACGGAGTCCACTAAAAAAACAGCCTCATTGGGCTACCTCAAGAAACAAGCCAAAGTACACAGGGTGGAGAGTCCCAAATATCACTACGAGTAGGGAAATAAAATAACCAAAGTCTCAACAAGAGAGGCCAAACGACACCATTAAAAGAACACTACCTGAACAGACAGGCCCTGAACAGTCAATAAGCCTCCTTCAATACAGCAGTACTCGCAGGTGCAGAGTACATAACAAGCCTTTAAAACTGACAAGAGACAGAAAGCTAGCCAAAACGATGAAACAAAAGAACTCTCCTCTAAAGAAGTAGAAGGGAGAGAAAGGCTCCCTCAGATTAAAAGAATACCTTCTTGGATTGAAGAAGAACCAAGATCTAGTAGATCCTGAGACAGTTCAACCATAATTGCACATCAGGTCATCTGGAGAGAATTTTTTAATTTTTTTATTTGTTTCTTTTTATTTTGTTTTGTTTTTGTTTTTAATAACAATATCCAAGCTCACCTCCAAAGATTCTGATTTAAATATTCTGTTTTGGGCCCAGTAATAAGTATTTTTGAGAAGTTCTCCAGGTGATTTTTAGAAGTAGTCAGATTCATTGGCCTAGGGCAGAATTTCTCAATCTCATTATTATTAATATTTTTGGTGGATAATTCTTTGGGCAGGTTGTGCTATCCTTGCATTGTAGGATATTTAGCAGCATCTCTGGCCTTTACACCCTAGATTCCAGTAGCACCCAAGCACTCAAGGTTGTGACAGTCAAAAATGTTTCCAGATATTGCCAAATGTTCCTGGGGACAAAACTGCCCCTATTGGGAACCATTGGTATAGGAATCTCATAAGATTTGAGGTTCTTGGCCTCATCCATGTGTTACATAACAGCTCCTGGGAACCTGTGGAACTGAAGGAAACACTGGACAACTCAGAGGAAATACCTGAAGACTATGACCTGTGTAAGCCAATGGCTGATGATCAGAGTATCTCCCACCCCGCAACTTCTCACATCTAGTGCTGTTTACCGGGAAAGTGTTAGAGGTCTTAGCATAACCTGAAGATGAGAGCAAAGGATGGGGACCTGAGAGGAGACCTCCAAAGTAACTATAGTGGAATTTTTTGCTGCCCTACTGGAATTGGGCCTTAAAGTTAAAAATGAAATATTAAAGAAGGATGCCTGGGTGGCTCAGTTGGTTAAGCATGTGACTTGATTTTGGCTCAGGTGATGATCTCATAGTTTGTGAGGTTGAGCCTGCAACAGGTTCTGTGCTAACAGTACGAGCCTGCTTGGGATTCTCCCCCTCCCTCTCTCTCTTCTCCTCCCCTGCTCATACTCTTTCTCTTTCTCAAAATAAATGATTTTTTACAAATGAAATATTAGAGAGAAATGGAAGAGTGATATTTCTTGAATACCTGGTTTGTGGCCTAATTCCTATGCATTACGCAAATTCATGTCATATTGCCTTGTTAGTTATCAGAAATACATCACACAAAGCTCTGATATGCATGCATGTCCATGACAATCCTGCAGTAGACTCGAGGGCCAAAAAAAAGTTGACTAAAATGGAAGCAGAGCTGCTGCGGTGACAGGCTAAAAAGTCTTTAAGAGACATCTGAGCTTATCCAGGCAATAAATGAAGTGACATTGAAAAGTAAGTGCTGTAAAACAAAGATTTTGGGGGGCCTCTTTCAGCAACTAAAGCAACGTACCATCTCCTACCTCCAAACTTTCCTGATACCTGGGAGCTCAATGATCTCTGGTGGATACCTGGTAACTCTGGTAGATAACTGAAAGAGAAGGAAGGCCACCTTTTCCCTATGGGGGCTCATAGCTCCAGACTAAAATGCCTACCCAAAATGGCAAATGTTGCCTCTTGAATTTATAAGTAGGTTTGTCATTCCAAATGCGCTGAGAACCAAGACATTCTTAATGCCATCCAGTTGAATCCCATCACCCAAGAAATAAGAATCCTGAAATCCAGAGGTATTAAACACCATTCACCTAAGGTTATACACCTCGTAAGTAACAGCACCAGGACTAGAGTTTGGGTCTGAGGACAAGCAGACTAGTAACTTTTTCACTCATTAGGATGTCTCAAAATACATATTTTCAAAAGATGTGTCTAATTACACTAGAGAGTAACAGAAAAGGAAAGGCAATATAATGTAAATGCATAGAGATTCTTAATTGTGGGGTTATTTCAGGCAGTGTCCCAGATTTCAAGAAGCCCTCAGCAATAGGGACAAGGAAATAGCTCATATATTTCAGCAAGATGGTAAATCCCAGAAGTTTGCCATGGGCAGCTTTGGCTTATGAGAGATTGTGAAGAAAGAAAGTTGTCTTTGCTCCCAGCATAGTTGTGGTCCATGTGCAAGAGTTGGCTCTCAGGTTTATATACATTCCCCACAAAAAGTTACTGTTATCATCTTATATCCCTCTTTGCCTCTACGTTACCATTTTCCTTGAAGGTTCATGGGAAGGACCTCCAGAAAGGGTTTGAGACTAATGGTCATATTCCTCACTTTCAGAGTGAAATATGTTCAAAAGGAAGTGGTGATGGGGCTCTAAGGAGACTTCTGAGGGAGGAGAGGGCCTCAATAATGCAGGAAACTAATCTGACCCAGATAGCCTATGCTTTCCTTCAAAATACAGTAGTTGCCAGTGTGGTCTACTATACCCGTGGCACCAGGGTATAGATGACTCTTCAAGTGGTATCGCCTGATTCTCTTCAAGTATCTACTTCTTTTGTAGTGAATTGTCTTAGGTTCAAAGGCTGGGTGCCCTCCTGGTTTCCAGAGACTAATTAACTGTGCTGCGCAAGAAATTGAAGGTGTGCTGCTGGTTGGCAGCACTGGGACCAGAGACGACATGGAACCGGAAGTAGGGTCAGCACGTGGCATCAGAGACTAAAATTATGTTGCAGTCAGAACTGAAGTGCCATATGTAGGTCATGGGAGGGCAGCCACACCTATTGCTTCTTCCCATAGAAGCTGCAGCTGGTGCAGCATGTGGCTAAGAGTCACTTCCATGGTCTGGCTTCCTTACTAGGGCCTCAGCCTTATATCCTCCTTCACCTTTGTCTTGTCTGTCCTATCTAGCTCAGTTCTGGAACACAGCAGGAACACAATGAACTCAAATGAATTGATCAGGCATTCAAAGAGTTTACCCCCTCACCCCCACCCAAGCACATCTGCATTTAAAGAGTACTCTTCATGGAATTAAACATTTATTCAGATACACCTTCCTTAGACTTGAAATAAAACAAATAAAACAACAAATAAAAATGCAGACTTGAAAGAAAATAAAACACAAATTAAGAATATTGAAAATTTACCTTTAAACACTGAAGAACTGACACAATTCTGAGATGAATTCTGAGAGAAATTCCCTTCCCAAAGAGGCAAGGGAAGTCATTGAGCCCAATTGCTCACTGAGGGCATCGGTCAAAAGTAGGAAACACACCGGGATATCTAGACTTGCATTTATGAGCCTCACGGGTAGGGAGACAGAAATCAAATCCTTTACCAGCAAATTGTACCAAATATTCAACAATGAAGTATCTCAGTGATGAAATTGATCTGGCACAAACTCTTACAGAGAATAGAAGAAGGAAACATTTCCCAAATCCTTTTTTTGAGGTTAGCATATCCTTGATTCCAAAAGTCAGTAAGAATAGTACGCAAAGGAAATCTAAGGCTAATTTCAATATGTGAAAATAGTTGCAAACCCCAAGAAAATGAGATTGGATTAACATTAAAAACAATCAATTAATTCATCACAACATAAGTTTAAACTAGAAAGATCATAGGATCAACTCAAAAGATGAAAATATAGCCCAAACATTTGTCATCAATAGGGTACATTGGAATACTACACACCTGTGATGAGACAGAGCAGGGACTGCACTCGGGTACCCTCAAACCTAACCACCGAGTCCAGCATTCCTTGATAGCTAAAATCCATGGCTTTGGGTAGTATATCTTGCAGGAATGGAGGCAGGATGATTACTGAAAGAAAGGACTCAACTACAAAGACTGGCAAGAACCAGATCGATCCATTCTGCACTAAGATGGACCCCAGGGCTGAACTTTCACCAACTTTCTCCCTTATTACAGTACTAACAGTCATGTCCAGGCGACATGTTGACTAGACACTTGATGCATGAATAAGCATGGCTTTTATGTACACAAGTGCTAATAAATCCCTATGTCTACATGCTTAGATGTTATCCTTTTCCCACCTAAGAAACTCTCCCTGACCTCTCCTTGGAAAGTCAGCCTGAGAATTCTTTCTTTTGTGCTGTCTCTCTTGTGCTCAAGCATAAGCCCCAATAAAGCCCTGCCTGAAACTCCAGTTTGGCTTTTTGTCAATTTCTGTTGCTTAGAGAGCCCAAAGGCCCTGGGAATAATGGTTGTCCTTAACTGTAGCTAAATACCACAACCCAATGAATCTTACATATGATCTTAGCAAAAGAAACAAGACATTAAAGAATACACATAGCGTGATTCCAATTATATAGTTTTTAGAAATAGGCAAAATGTAATTATACTCTTTAGGAATGCATACATAAAGGGTAAAAGTATAAAGAAAAGAAATCATTCCTGTAAATATAAGAAAACCATTACCTCTAGGAAAGAGCAAAGGGCTATGAATTAATGGGATGCATGGAGAGCTTATGCGAGAACTGTCAGTATTTTATATTTTAAAGTAAGTGGTGGTTACTCAGGTGTTCACTTAATAAATACTGTAATCATTAAGCTTCATTTATATTTTATGCACTTCTAAATATGTATCTTATGTTTTACATCAAAAAATGTTTTTTTTTCAATCTGAGAGAGAGAGAAAGAGTTTGTAAGCAAGGGATAGGGACAGAGGGAGAGAGAATCTTAAGCAGGCTCTACACTCAGTGCAGAGCTCTACTTGGGGCTCGACCCACAATCCTGGGATCATGACCTGAGCCGAAATCAAGAGTTGGACACTCATCCAACTAAGCCACCCAGGTGCCCCCCAAAAAGTCTTTTTTAAACAATCCTTTTGAGACTCACAGAAATAAAGCTCCAATGGTGGCATTTCAGGCATCATGTCTGACAAGTAATAAGAAAGATGTTTTTGGGTATGGTGGGCAGACCCACAGTCCCTTCAGGCATATCACATACCCTACCGTTTACTCTCCTACTCACAGAGGCAACCTCCCTCTCTACAGTCCAGCTCACTAGACTGTAAAGCCTGATCCTGGTCATTTATTCGATGGTCTATTGATTATGCCATAATCTTTCAGAACCAACCAAACCACCATTATGTTTACTTCAACCATAACACATCTTAAATTTAAATTGCAAGCACAATAATTATTTTTATGTTTTTTAGAATTTTTGAATTACACGAACTGATGAACGTGATCCCAAAGCAACTAAGATGATTATCCATGGTTTATAGTTTGTCTGGTCATGGGTGGTAAGAAATAAGAAATAAAACATACTGAAGAAGTCAATGATACAAAATAAAAATGCAAAACTTAGTATTTTTTGAATGATAACAACAGCTCATCAGAGAGGAGCCTAGAAGTTGTCATGGCAACGGTAATACGGAGAAAGTAAGCCTTATGCCTCCAAGTCTCCTTTTTCTCTCTTTCCTAGTACTGACACTAAATAGTAAAGAATGATCCCAGATGATGTGTAAAACCCATAATGTTTATAAATTAGTCTCAGTTAACTCATACAACAACCTTGAGTTTCTAAACAAATAACATGCTGATGAATGTTAAGAGAGTTGAAACATCTTGGATGAATGTACAATGCATCTGGGTCCTATAAAATAAAATAATATGGCATATGGTTTGGTTTACTGATAGTCTGTCCATATCAGACCTGATTAGCATCATGTGTAGTTTGAAGTGCTGAATTTTGCTCCATCTTTATAAAAGTTTACTATAGCACACTCATTTCAGCCTTCACATCTAGACTCTCATCCCTGATCTCCAATCAGTATACACCTACTATTGTACAATAAATAGGTAGTAGGGTATACTAGTTAAGACAGTGAAGTTTGGAAGGACATGGTTATAAGTAAATGGTATTTTAAATATTTACTTTTATTTTATTTTTGAGAGAGAGAGAGAGAGCACAAACAGGGGAGGGACAGAGAGAGAGGGAGACATAGAATCTGAAGCAGGATCCAGGTTCTAAGCTGTCAGTGCAGAACCCAACACAGGGTTCAAACCCACGAATGGTGAGATCATGACCTGAGCTGAAGTCAGATGCTTAACTGACTGAGCCACTCAGCCACCCAATAAATGGTATTTTAAACACACACACACACAAGGTAGTAAGGTTTGAGAGCAGAGAGACCTAAGTTCTAATTCAAACACTGCCACGTATTTGCAGGGCAATCTTGGGTGAATTACTTAATATTTCCAAATTTCAAATTCCTAATCTGTAAAATGGAAATAACTATAGTTATAATGCTTTTTACAGGATGGTTATGAATGTTAAAAGAGATCATGTATAAAAGCACTTAGCACAGCACTAGGCACATACTAAATATTCCAAATATTAATTTACTATTATTATACGTAAAATACTGTTTATGGCCTATACTTAATAAATATTTCAAGCAATAGTTTAAAGTCATAGGAATTGTAATTCTCAGCCACTTTATTCTACTTCTGTTTCTATCCTTGATTTGGTGTTTTTTCCTCAGTTAATGCTTAGAGGCATTATTCAAAAACCACTCTGCCAGCCTTTCCCTATATCTCTCAATGCCTTATTATGTTTCTGTTTGAGTCCCAATCTCAATCACAATTAAGAGTGGCAAGTTCTAGGGGTGCCTGGGTGGCTCAGTTGGTTAAGCGTCCGACTTCAGCTTGGGTCATGATCTCTTGGTTTGTGGGTTTGAGCCTCCTGTCAGGCTCTGTGCTGACGCTCAGAGCCTGGAGCCTGCTTCAGATTCTGTGTCTCCTTTTCTTTCTGTGCCTCCGCTGCTCATGCTCTGTCCCTCTCTGTTTCTCAATAATAAATAAATAAATGTTTAAAAAATTTTTTAAAAAAGAGTGGCAAGTTCTAGGCTGTCACTTGAGTCTCTGACTCTGGCTTTTGGCTCAGGTCATGATTCCAAGGTCGTGAGATTGAGCCCTGCACCAAGCTCCAAGCTGAACGTGGAGCCTGCTTGAGATTCTCTCTCTCTCTCTCTCTCTCTCTCTCTCTCTCTCTGCCCCTCACCTGTTCATGCTTGCATTCTCTTTTAAAAAAAAGGAGTGGTATGTTGTTCTGGGGGACTCTTGGCTGGTTCAATGGGTAGAACATGCAATTTTTGATCTTGAGATTGTGAGTTGGGCATAGAGCTTACTTCAAAATAAGTACATAGAAACATCTGGGTAGTAGTTGGCTAAGCCTCAGACTCTTGATTTTGGCTCAGGATGAGATCTCACGGTTGTGAGTTTGAGCCCCACGTCAGGCTCTACCATGACAGTACAGAGCCTGCTTGGGATTCTCTCTCTCTCTGCTCTTCCCCTGGCTTGTGTGCACTCTTTCTCTCTCAAAATAAATAAATAAACTTAAAAACAAATATGTATATGCATAAACATAAAATGTGAAGATTTTTTTTTAAAAGTGGCAAATTCTAAAAGATAAGACTCAGTTTAATTTCTATTTTGATTATAGTTTGATAAGTGAGCTAGAGTATAAATATGTCATGTCTATGAGTAAAAAAATGGAAGTTTGGAAAACTTGTAAATCTATTTTATTTACCATCAGCTAACAGCTATGAATCAAGAGCGTAGACTTGAACCAGACTTCTGCCCATTTTTTTCCATTGACCTGTAAAAGTACAAATATTTCGTGTACAGCTTGATGAATTTCTACAAAGTGAACACACTCATTGGCCCATTACCCAGATAAAGAACGTTATCAGTACAATAGAAGCCTTCTTTAGGCCCCTTCCCAGTCATTACTGCCTTCTATGATAGCCACGTTTCTATCACTGTCAATTAGTTTTGCCTATCTTTCAATTCTGTAAATACAATCATACAATATATACCCCTGTGTTTGGTTTCCTTTCATCAACAATATTCTTGTGAGACTGTGATATTGTGATTTCGAATAAGAAATATGTATTTTGTCTTTGATCCCATTCAAACTCCTAAAACCCTTGAAATTTCCTATGATCAGAGTGGTAAATGTGTCTCTTGTTATGTTAATGAGGTGACTTTTGGAAAACCTTTAGGTAATTCAAGGTTATGGAGGCTGGTTGTTGGGGAACTAATCACTTGATTATTGGGTCAGAACTTTTGATCCCATCCCCCCAACCTGGGGGCTGGAGGTTAAATCAATCACCAAAGGCCAGTGATTTAATCAATCATGGCTGTAATGAAGCCTCCAAAACACCCCAAAAAAGACAGGATTCAGAGAGCTTTCTGTTGGAGATCATGTGAAGATTCATACACACACAAATCAGTCTGGATATGATTTCTTAGTCAAGTATTAATACTGCAAATCACTTCTCTCAGAAATTTCTTTTTCTTTTTACTTTCTTGCAAATGCTTTTTGAAAAATAGAAGTTCTTAATTTTAATGCAGTCCAGCATATCCAACACATAGTGGTTAATAAAAGGTTCGAAGTTGGAGAGATATATGTTAAAACCCTACTTTTGCAAATCGTTTCACTTCTCTAAGTTTGAGTTTTCTCATCTATGACATGGGAAGAGTAATCTCATCTCCCACAAGATAGTTGTATGAAGATTTAATAAGACCAATTGGGTGAAGCATCTAGAATAGTACTAGGTATGCAAGCTTTTTCATTTTACTCTACTTATTATCAATGTAATACTTATTATTTTGTTCCCATGTTAAAATATACACATAGTATAGCAAAACCACAATTTTAATAAGTTCACAGCATGGGTAACATAATTAATTTGTTCATGTTAACTTTAATATATATATATATATAAACATAATTTTCTGACACTGATATTGTATTGCAGGTCTGGATCAGGCAGTGGAGTTGAAGAGAATATTCCCCTTGTCTAGAGTCTATTTGATTCGCCAGCATAGTTGATTTTGAGCCTTTAGTTGTCTTAATCTGTTTTTATATTTTAGCATGTCAGTTATGCTTTGATATAGTGAAATTCCACTGTACTATGTAGATAAAGCCTTTGAAAAAGGAAACATACTGCATTATCCTTCCTTTAACCTCACTGGGAAAACATTCTTATGATCACATTTAAACACTTATTCATCAAGATTTACTTGAAAGTTTATTAAACAATTCCCTGGAAGTAAGATAGGCACTTCTGGAAATTTGTTGAAAACACTATAGTATCATTCAGTGTACTGTGTTCTTAATTTTCTAAATGATATTCTGGTTCCCCAAGTTATTAGAGCAAACTGAGAGCTAGGGTTGTTGTCTGCCTGATGAACTTGAAATACACTTGCAACAAACATGAAGACAACAGAAGTGGGAAGGGGAAAGACTTAATATGATGGAAGGTCTTAAAAACTATAACTGACTCCTTTCTGAAGGTCACATAGAGACTGGCCCACTAGAATGAAACTGGAAGCAATGAGTCGTGATGGATACAATGTAAGAGTTGGTATTTACTGAGCACTTTCTATGACCAGGCATCTTCTCAGTACTTCATGTAGATTATCTCTTTTAACTTTCTTGGCAATCTTCCAGAAGGGGTACAATTTTGTGTCCATTATGCAGCTAAAGAAACTGAGCCTTGGAAAGAGTAAGTCCCACAAATAACAATTAACAAATGATAAGCCAGGATTCAAACCCAGGCAGCTAGATTCAAGATCTTGGATTCTTTACTCAGTTACACTATGCTCTATTTGCATCCTGTGAGCCAACACTTAACATTTTGGGGAAGACTGGAGTAGCACTTCTCAAGGTGTACTCCAGAGAGAGATTAGTTATATATCCCCTGTCACAACCATGATCACCTTACCAGTTTAATCAGCAGCAGTCTTACTGTGGATCCCCAAGATCCAATTTGTTCAAATCCAGTAGAACACGTGCTACAAAACATGCAAAAGTAAAATCAAGACCCTAAACCATTCCAGACACTTTTGTTTAGAAGAGGTGTCACTGAAAATTCCTTTGAGTATTTCTATTATTCTTGTAATAGTCTTTTATGCTGTTTTTTTTTTTTATCAATCCCATCATCTGCTTGAACCCTGTATCACAAAGATGAGAATAGGGCAATTCAGTAGTTTTAAATGGTATAAAAATGGGAAATGAAGATAGAATATGAGAGAATAAAGAACGATAATGGAGTAGACAGAAGCAAAGCATGTTTGGGATCTAGACTGGGTGAAAGGCATAAATCCTGTATATTAATATGATTTCTTTGTGACTCATTGATATGTTATTTTGATGGTTGCTTCTGCTCTATTCAATTATTAAAATGGTTGATTGTAAAGCATTTTGAGAGTGACCAAATATCTAAGATTTAGTGATCCTGACAACCTATCCTGGATATTTTGCCAGTTACATACATATCTTTTACTATATATTTCAGTTATCTCCTGCTGTGTGACAAAGCATCTCAACCTCATGGCTTAAAACAGTTGCAATCATTTGTGCACAGGGCTTTGCTGAGGTGGTTTATCTATGCTCCACATTGTGCTAGTGGGGCAGCTCATCCGGGGACTAGAGGATCCATATTCAAGATGGCTTACATATACTGCTGCAAGATGGCACTGGCTGTCAGCTGTGAGTTCAGCTGGGGCTGTGGAATGGGGGGCTCAATTCTTTATCTTGTGGGCTTTCTCCAGAGGCTGTTGGTTGGTGGCTGAGTTCCAAGAACAAGAGACTCAAAAGAACCAGGAACAAGGTATTGCCTTTTATGGCCTAATGTCAGAAGTCATAAAGCATCACTTCTGCTATAATCACAGCCTGCCTAGAGTCAAAAGGAGGGAACATAGTCCCCCCCTCAACAGGAGGTGCTTCGAAGCCACACATTAGAAAGCTTGTGAGATGGACCATACTGTGGCCTTTTTGGAAAGTGCAACCTGCCACACCATGTGTTCATTCATTCATTCACTCATTCATCTGATAAATATTTATTCAGCACTGAATTAGGAGTTGTTTTAAGTAGTGAGGAAAAATATACACTTACTCTGTGGTGAGAGAAATAGGCCTTACTCAAACAGTCACATAAATAGATATATGAATATAATAGTGATAGGTAGTACAAAGAGAGATCATGAAGGAGTGTGAGTACATCAAAGACATCAGTAAACGTTCTTTGTCCAGAAAAAGAAATGTGAGTTAAACTGAGATCTTAAAGCTGAGGAAGAGTGAATTTCTTAAACTGCATTCCATGCACAGGGAATAACATGGGAAAGGCCATTACAGCAAAAGGGAAGAACATGGTGAGAACAAGGACACAAAGAAGGCCTGTGTGGCTGGAAAAGCAAGTGAGAGAAAAAATAGAAATTGAGGCTGGAGAGGCTGGTAGAAGAGTCTAGGCCAGGCAGAGACTGCTAAGGCATTTTGCCTTTAGTCTCAAAGCAGCGAGAAGTTATTGAAGTGTTTGAAGCAGAGGCAATGGCATAATCAGATTTGCATTTCTAAAAGTACACTGTCCTCAATGTGAAGGATAAATAGGAGAGGGTGAAAGCAAGGAGAACAATGATGTGGCTATTGTCGTCATAGTTTAGGCAAGAGTGATTAATAACGTAGACTAGCCTGTTGGTGGAGATGGTGAGAATTGAACAGATTTGAGAAATGGATAAGAGGTCCTGCATTTATCTGAAACTCTCCTCAACCACTGGATTCTAGTTCTTTAGAGTGATAGGGGCTAAATCTTAATAATGTTTGAATCTACACTTACCTCAGCCCCTGGAATGTGAGAGATAATTAATGAGTGTTTGTTGGATGAATCGATGGATAGATGGATGGATGGATGAATGGATGGGTGGATGGATAGGTGGATGGATGGGTGAATGGATGGATGGGTGGATAGACAGGTGGATGGATGGGTGGATGGATGGATGGACGGAATTCCAAGCTCCCTAGTTCTCTCTTGCCTTAGTACCTTCACTCAGATTGTTCTCTTCTGGCAACATCTGCCCTCTTGTTCTAACTTCTCTCCATTCCCTGGTCAACCCATCCTTCATCAAGGGAGCATTCTTGGATCTTGAGATAGTCTGATGTTTCCCCTCTGTCCTTCAGAAGGCATCTCTATCACATATTAGAACTGGCCACACTGCATTGAGATACTCAATTTATCTCTTTTACCTGATTGTGTGAGCTCCCTCATGCAGGGACTATGTCTTGTTCACATCTGTAGCCCCTGTACCTAATACAGTGTACACTAGTATTTGTTTATATTGATGAATGGAGGAAATGAGTTTTATGTGTGTAAGACCCCAAGTACAAAGGTGTCAGAGCTGACATTCTGTGGGGAAAAATTGGGAGTACAGCTAGTCTTATTTTCCAAAGGATTGCCATTGCCTCCACCTGGGAGAAGTCCAGAAGATTGCTGGTGAACTGTCTTTATGGAAGTAAACTTAATTTCTTATTTTGTGACTGTGTTACTATCATTTAAAAATGTACAGTGTATCAGGGGCATCTGAGTGGCTCAGTTGGCTAAGTGTCTGACTCTTGGTTTCCACTTAGGTCATGGGTTGGAGCCATGGTTTCCTTTTATTTTCATTTTTATTTATTTATTTATTTATTTACTTATTATTTAGAAAGAGAGTGCAAGCGGGAGAGGGACAGAGGGCAAGAGAGAGAAAATCTCAAGCAGGTTCCACACTTTGGGAGGATCCTGACTCAGGTCTCATCCCACAGCCCTGGATTCTTGACCTAAGCAGAAATCACCCAGGCATCCTTCCTCTCATTTTTAAAACATATTTTAAATAGCTGCTTTTAAGTTTTTTTGTCTGCTAAAACCAACATCTGGGTCTACTCAAAGTTGGTTTCCATTGACTAATTTATATCCTGTGTAAGGATTGTGCTTCCCTATTTCTTTACATGTTTCAATTCTTTTCTTTTTGAAAACTGAACATATCTCAACTGAACATGTTGAGATAATAAGTAACAGCAACTCTAGATTCTGATTTTACCCTCCTGAGGAACTTTTTTTTAGGAACTTGCCTGAGCTTAACTTACAGGATCTATCTCCCTTATAGTCTGTGTCTGCTTATATCTCTGCTCAGGTTTAAAAACTTATTTATTTATTTATTTATTTATTTATTTATTTATTTATTTATTTATTTATTTATAGTCTGGTTTCCTAGAAGTTTCCCCTGAGTCTTCATAGCTTAATGGTTAGGCAATGATTTCAGTAGAGGTTATGTTCAAATTCATCAAACCTGTAATACTTCTATCCTCTAACAATTGATTCAGGCATTTTTCAAGTCTTCCTCAGCATTTTAAAAAAGAGTTTTATTTTTTTAATGTTTATTTTTTATATTTGAGAAAGACAGAGAGAGAGCCAGAGAGAGAGCCAGAGAGGGAAACACGTGCGAGCTGGGGTGGGGCAGAGGGAGACAGAGGATCCGCAGTGGGTTTTGCACTGACACCAGTGAGTCCAGTGTGGGGCTTGAACTCACAAACAGGGAGATCATGACCTGAGCTGAAGCTGAAGTTGGAAACTTAACCAACTGAGCCACACAGCCCTCCTCCCCTTTTCTAGTAGGCTCCAGGCCCAACAAGAGGTTTGAAGTCACTACCCTGAGATTGAGAGAGAGTCACATGCTCTACTGACTGAGCCAGCCAGGCACACCCCAAGTCTTCCTCAGCTTTTACTTTCACCAAATCCTTTTTTGTCTCCCCTGAATGTGTATGTCATTCCTCATTTGTCCAGGAATATGTGGAGGGCTTGTGTAGCTTATCTATGGCTCTCTAATTTCCAGATGATCTCCATTAAATTTCTGACTGCTTGCCCGCAGTGGGGCCTTGGGCTAGTAGAGCCCATACTCATTGCCTACTGAGCTTGCTAAGTTTAGTAATAATGTTGTTTGGCATGGACTTTGTCCTCCACTCCAAATGAAGTCTTCTCCTTCTGGCAGAAGATGATAGTGTTCACTGCCAGCCCTGTCGTGCTAAAACAACATGTTGATTGAATCAGGAGTAAGTAGGTAGCAAGCTACCTCAGACAAAAGGACCACAGACTCACAATTTTCTTACTACATTTCAGCAGTTCTTCATGAATAAACGCTTCTCAGTTTGCTTTTGCCTTTGGTCAACCTTCAGAGCCTTAAGATGGCTGTTTTGACACTTCCATTCAGTTTCATATTTGCTTTTGGGGAGAGGATGCCTTCCTCATGCTGCCATGGTTAAAAGTTAATTAAAGTTTATCCTTTTAATATTTACTCTATACGTTTAAGTAACATTATAATAATTATAAGGCATTCCTGTGGGTGTACTGGGGTTTTGTTGTTGTTGTTATTTTTTTAAAGGATTTATACAGTTTGGAGGAAACTGTAGACTTGTGAGGATTCACAAGGCAACATATATTTTTTCCACTTTGAAGCTAAATGCCATTTCCGACCAAGCATACCTCAACAGGCAGAATCACATATCATGCCTGAATGTTGTAAAGTGAAGAAATTCAGTATGAATTTCACTTCTCATGAGCCTTTTTTTTTTNAGAGTTAATGGGCTGAAGTGTTTATCTAAAATGAAAACAGTCTATAGCTTTCAAGCAAAAATCATATATACATATAGTCTTTCCAGGAAGCATTTGAAAAGTAAGTTGGCTTAAAGTCTTATCAGAGGTTGAATGTGGTACATTTGACTAAATGATTTTTTACTCATTTGTTTCCTACAAGAGCATTTTATATCCCTAGCATATTGACTTTTGGTTTCTGCATGTGATATGCTTTAGCCAAAGGAATATGAGATGACATGCTATATGCTATATTTGAACAGAAGTTTTAGATACAGTTTTATGATTTGCTGCATCCTTTTATACTTCTGTCCTTATGCCAACAACATATCCCAGGCAGGGGCTGCTCCTTCAACTTACATCTCAGAATGAGAATAGAAGCAGACCTGTAGTTAGGTCCACTGCCTAGAGCAGAACCTGAGCCAACCAGCAACCATCATGTGGTGTGGATTAGAAGTAAATGTTTTGTGGTTATAAGCCTGTGAGTCTGGATTGCTTCTGCAGCAAAAGCTGACTAATACAGGCATAAAAATGTGTCTCTTCAACAAAAGCACTGAATTATCAAAAGTTTTTGTATGAGTAAAGCAGTAAAAGGAAGCATCTGGGTGGGTTGCCTTTACATTTAGAGGGGCATTTGGGGTCACAAGACTTTAAATATATGCTTTATGGGTTGGGGAGATTATCAGAAAGACCTAAACTGAGGTTTGAGAGACGCAAGTGACTGCCAAGTGGGAGAGACAAGCTTTGTGAATAAATATGTGTTCGGCAGAGAATCCAAGCCGTAGTTCCAAATATGAGCCCTAAACTGAAACTACAGGGTAGATATTCCAAATGGAGGTATCAAACAAGGTGCACCTTGCATGGGAAACTCCATGAAACAGTTTCAGAATGAACAGTAGATAGACTTGTTTTCTTTAAAAATCAGGAAGACCCAAGGAGTGCTACATTGAAAGAGAATATAACATACATACCGAACTGAAAACTTTAATATAATAATGGCTCCATTACAGACTTAAAAAAATCATACCTCAAATGACGATTATGCTCCTATAGTATTTTATTCAATATAAGTCACTACGTACCCTCACAAAGAATTGTTCTGAAATCATCAAGGGCTTACAAAGGTTAACAGAGAGATGGCTCTTCAGGAACAAAGTGTAGATGTGTTCAGCCTATGGGAAAACATCTTATATTCTTAGCTAAGTTTTAGAAAAGTGAAAAGAACTTATAAAAGGAGTGATTCTTAGAATCCAATTCAAAATAGCAGAAAAGGGGGGAGGGGCTGGGGTGGGGAGAAGAGAGGACAAAGGGAAATAAGGAGAATGACTGATGTTCCTATTTCCCACTTCTTCATGTGGAGCTCACATCTCTTTGCAAGTGGTATAGACTAAGGTGGCATGAAATCAGAGCCTTGTGATCAATGTGATCTTGATTTGCAGGGGGCATTGAAACACTCAATGCATTTGATTGCCACTGCTGACCTAGTGACTGATTCACTAAGAGGTGTTTCCTGATGTCTGAAAAGCCCTAAAAAAGAACTAAGGAGGACAGAGGCAGAGGGAAATCCTTGGTCACAGAAAAGAGATTCATTATTAGAGTCTTTATATTCTGGAGTGGGATCTGATACTGACCTTGGTAATAGCCCTAGAAATTGATTAAATAGCAGATTTTAGAAATCATCTCTTTCTCCATTTTCCAAGGTCATAGCAATGACTTACCTGAAAACACTAAGTACCGATTGCCTGAAAAAATTATAACAATTGGATTTCAGAAAGGGTTTTTCAATTTCAAATAAAATGTCTGCATCATGAGTCTGATATCTCTTGTTAGGTCTTGCCTCATTTTTTCTGCAGGTACTGGGTTTTATCTTTTTTTTGCAAAGTCATCCTAGAATAATCTTTGTAGAACAGAATAGAATTCTACTGCAGAAAGCGACCTTGGAATTCATCTGATATCCTCTTTCCCTCATCATAATTTTAGAGATGAGAAAATGAGGCCCCAAGAGCCTCAGGCTCTCCCAGTTAGTCAGAGATGGTATTGCTTCTGGACCCTGTCTTTTGCCTCCCAAGGCTTTCACACTTTCTCAAGCCATCACAGATTAGTTTGGGATCAAAACAGTTCATCGTTTAACTTACCCAGAATCCTTTTAATTGTGTTACACAGTCCAACTATTCTTCTTTCGTTGCTTTCTGTTTTATGGTCCTAACATTCATTAAGAAACAATTTGGGAAAAGAGTGGGTCTCACTACTGACTCTTTGTGGCAGTAAGAGAAAAACATTTATAACAGTGAAGTTTGAGATTTGAGTGTTCAGTATGTCTAATTTGAGGCTGTCAGTGACACTGACTTCTACTAGTTATTTAGCACATATGAATCATGTTATAGTTTCAAAATACTCTTCTATCAATAGTAACTTCTTAGCATGAATCAAGCTAGTTTTATTATTTCCTCTTCCCCCAAACAGCTTTCCTGGTCACATCCTATTTGATGGATGTAATGAGCTGCCCAGGTGCTTAGCTGTCTGAACTCCTCAAGTTTGCATGATGTCAGATAGAAGTTTAGATTTAGTTTTGGGACAATCTTGCCTCTGGGGTTTCTGCTTGCAAAGGGCAAGGGCAAGGTTGGGATGGACAATGGAAGGATTTGGGAAGATGTAGAAGAACAATCTGCATTCAGTGATGGCAACTAAAGTGTTTAGAGCAGTTCTAGTTCATCCCTAGTTCTGAGAGTCTTGGGAGACCCTGCTCATCCTGGAAATCTGCTGTGGTGCAGGGCAGGATAAAGGTAGGGAGCAGGGTCATTGGCAGCATTCGGTTCATCCCTGACTGATCCCTCACTTCAAGGAGCAACAACTCAAGTTCTCAGGGGAATCGATGGGAGCACTTTAATTCTGCAAGACACCAACACCACTAGTCCCTTCCTCCTTGCTGTGGACAAGAGTGGACACCTTAAGTGTGGTGGGTTTTTCTTTTGTTTGTTTGTTTTTGTTTTTTGTTTTTTTGTTTTTATTTTTTTTGGTGTAGCGATTCTGAGCACCTAGAGGCAATTCCAAACCTGGAATAAGAATAGGGCTCTCCTTGGGTATGACTCAAATGGAAGAGCTCTTTGAATCACAACATTTGAATCTGAGTCACTCACCAGTCTTTTCTCTGTCCTATAAAGGCAATTTAAGCACTGAGGTCTAAGCCAGGCTTTTTGATTCTCAGACTTTTCCCTCTCAGCAACCTTCCATCCCAACTACCCCATGGGAGCAGTAAGATCTCTTTTAGGCATTGATTTTAAAGAAAGACCACTTCATACAAGCAGGTTTAGGGGGATTTGAGGGCTTGGGAGAATCACTAGAAATTACTGTCAGTTCATGCTGTAAAGCTATGTCTGCCCCTGGGACACATGGCCTGCCAGATGGCCCCATAAATCTGATTACCCTCACCTTCCCTCTTCTTTCTTCCATACTAAAACTCTTCTGATTTTCTGATTTGCCAGCAACTTCAGGGGAGTTAAGACAAATGAAACCTAACAGAAGTTCTGACCCTCCGTTGCAACCAATGCACTGATGATGCATCATTGTGAATTATATTTTTAGAGGCTTGCAAGTGTTATATTGGGCTGGCTCATATTTAGGTCATCATCCCTACCTCCCCCAAATGCCTCTGATTTTCTAAAGATCTTCTGAGAGTCTACAATCATCCTTGCAAAGAGTTCTTAGTCACCTAAACTTCCAGGCCTTATACTCCTGTTTAATTCTGTCCTCATACTCCTGTTTAATTCTGTCCTCTCGATTTCCAAAGACCTGCCTAAAGAACCTGGAATTGTAACACTGGAATTTCATGCTTATAGGCCAAACTGAATGTAAGATTGCAACACTAATCCTTTAGATTCTTTCCCAGTTTCAACAATAGCTCCTTCATCATCCTGTGTATCCTGTATTCCTATTTCCACTCTCTCCCTCTTTCCATACAATCTCCAATCTTTGGGTTATCAGATGATGGGCATGGTTGGTCTTTGTCACTTAGGGTATGACCTGAATCCTCTTCCAAGTAATAGGTATTTATGCAGCACAGTGCCTTTTGGAGCTTTTTTTCCTTCCTCCCCAACACCCTCTGCCCCCATTGGACCATTCTAAGCTTTCCTATCCATTCCTGGTAGTTTCATATTCCACCTGATATGCCTGTTTCTCATGCTCTTGTAAGGTGGGCATTTTGGGCATAATAGCAAGATGATATCAAGGAGCCTATATGTTTTTCATCATGAAAAATATGGAAGTGAGTGTAGACTTAGGGGTCAGATTTTAACAGAATTCTTTTCTTTTCTGCTCAGAGAATTCAATGGTCACCTGGGCCAAAATGGCTTATCACCAATGTCGTCAGCTGGTATTGAGCATTCTGGTTTCATTGCTTTGAGTGGGGAAGGGAGGCAGTTACAGGTTTCTTTGCATCAGAATCAGAAGAAAACAAGAGGGTAGCCAATGGAAATAAGAAAATGGAGACTGAAAGGCAGAGACTATTAAAAGAGCAACAAAATGACTGTAAAGGGAAAACATTAAGCCTAGGAAACAGTACAAAGTGCAGGTGTAAAACAGCAATACTACATGAAACTGTAAGGAATTACCCCGTGGATAGTTCACGGGAAAATTACTTGAAAGCAACTCTCTAGCTAGCTGGAGCTCTGGGTTGTGAGAGATACCTGGACAATGAAAACAATCGTCTGCTGTCTTCTTCATTGTATCCTTAGCACTCCGCACAGTACCTAGACGCAGAACAGATGCCAATGAGTATTTGCTTAAGAAACACCACACTAGCCAGAGTACCCAGTGTTTTCAGACAACCTACACGTTTCTATGACACAGTCACTTGCATATCCCGCAGGCTCCATCTACGGCAGGATTTGTGGGGAAAACGACCTGACTTAAGGGAAAGTATAGGGCATCCACGGGCGACAGTTCTGTCGGCTACATGGAGGGGGGGAAACGCGAAGAGGAACAAGCTCAGTAGAGCAGCTATTAGACCACCCCTGAGGTGCGCCTTTTACATGATTGTCTGCGAGGCTCCTGTCCAACTTCTCCTGTCTCCACCTCGTGGAACACCTGCCAACCGAGGAGTTAGCCAGGGGGCAGTTCTGTGGTTTTAACAGAGAGGCTCTGGGGGGCAGTACGTCTCCTCTTCCTGGCGTCTCTTGCCTGCACCTGCCGCTCGGCCCCTCGAGCCTCCGCAAAGATGCAGAGGTCGAAGCACGTTGCTGTGCGGTGCAGAAATGCTCCCAGAATCAGCCTCCCACGCCCTCTCCCTAACACCAACCGGGATCCTGGGATCGCCTCTAGGATCCCTGTAGTGCTCCCGCTGGCTCCTTAGATTTCCCCCCCTTCCCCAACTCCAGGCCCGCTTCTCCGACACACGCCCACCACTCGAGGGGCGTCCCAGGGTGGTCGCGGTCCTCCACGCCCCGGGGCGGCCAGCGGGGCGGGGGATGGGGCGGAAGGCGGGAAGCGGAGTGGGGGGCGCCAGAGCTCGCGCGCCACACTGCCCCGCGCGGGATTTGCCGCCTTCAGCTGCAGCAGCTGCAGCGGCGGCGGCGGCGGGAAGAGGGGTGGAGGGCGGCGAGCAGGGCTGGAGCCCGGGCCAGGAGGGAGGAAGGGAGGGGGGACCGGGAGGCTGTGCCAGGCGAGCCGGAGGGGTGCTCCGCGCTCCCCCGCCCTCCTTCCGGGAGCGAGGATGCAGACTCTGAAACTGGCGCTGCTGGGCTGAGGCAGAGGCAGGGGAGTTGCAGCGCGCGCGGCTCGGTGAGTGTGTCTCCAGAGCGCGGAGAGGCGGGGGGAGGCGGAGGACGAGGAGGAGGAGGAGGAGGAGGAGGGGGAGAATGCCCGGAGCCGCCGTCGCTGCCGCCGCCGCCGCGATGCTCCCGGCTCAGGAGGCTGCCAAGCTGTACCACACCAACTATGTGCGGAACTCGCGGGCCATCGGCGTGCTGTGGGCCATCTTCACCATCTGCTTTGCCATCGTCAACGTGGTGTGCTTCATCCAGCCCTACTGGATTGGCGACGGCGTGGACACCCCGCAAGCCGGCTATTTCGGGCTCTTCCACTACTGCATCGGCAACGGCTTCTCCCGGGAGCTGACCTGCAGGGGCAGCTTCACGGACTTCTCCACGCTGCCCTCGGGCGCCTTCAAAGCCGCCTCCTTCTTCATCGGCCTCTCCATGATGCTCATCATCGCCTGCATCGTCTGCTTCACCCTCTTCTTCTTCTGCAACACGGCTACGGTGTACAAGATCTGTGCCTGGATGCAGCTCACCTCCGGTGAGTGCGCGCTCACCTCAGCGGAGGCTGGGGGACCGCCGGGCGCCGGAGCCTGGAGGGGCGGGAGTGGGAGGGGCGGGGGCCCTGCGCGCCGCNCTCCCCGGCCTGGGGTGGGGGCGAGGTGGGGGCAGGAGCCTGGGCTGCCGGAACCCCGGAGTTTCCCCAGCCCGGCCCCCGCGCGTTGTCCCGGGCTTTCCAGAACCTCCTCAGCGCGGGGGACGCCGCCCAGGGGGACGCGCGGAAGGGCGGTTGCTGAGCCGAGTCAGCTGCGAGCCGGAGGTGGCGAGTAGGGGCCGGCCGCTTAGGGCGCGAGCTGAGGGACTAAGAAGGGGGACTGACCCAGCATGGCGAAAAGCGGATTTGGAGAGGCTGTAGTGGAAGGAGAGTCATCCTGCCCTGTGCCTCCCTGGGACTGTTTCTGTCATTGCTTCATGAGGGGGTGGTGCTGGAGTGAAACTGTTTCACTCCGTCCCGGGCAAGTTATAAAAATTTTATCTTCCATCTGGAAATGAGTAGATGCTAATTCTGTTGTGGGTTTCACCCTTCTAAGAAAAATGTAGCTTAGCATGCTCCTTTTAGCAATAACCCAAAATGTTAACGTCAAGTCTTCAGTTTGCTTCCTCGTCGGCAAAGGTCCTTACATTAAATCCTTAAGCAGAGATCTTGAGGGAATCCAGAATTCTCAAGATTTCATTTTGGGGAAGTGGCTTTAGGGACGTGGGCTGAGAGGAAAACCTGTTCCATTAGCATTTCTGATCACTTTTTGCCTGTGGTTGATAGAATGTTGCTAGCTAGAGAACATGAAAAGTACTTTTTTCCGAGCCTTAAAGTTACTTTTAACCCAGAAAGGATGGGGGTGCGTTTCCCGGAGGCAATGGAGAGTCATGAAACAAAACTGATTCCTTTCTCTCCTTCCTGAGATGGGATTCCCACTCTGGTAGGCACCTTGGACGCCCTGCCTTCTAAAGGCAGCCTCTTTGGTCCAACAGTTGACACCCTCCTGTTCCAACATTGTTGGGTTCTTTTGATTTTATGGGTGATCTGGTTGTGCAAGAACATGGGCTATATCAGACAGTCAAATGGTCTCATTTGTGTTTGGTTTTATTGTTCTCATTCTTTAAGGCTTATGTTACCTTCAGGATTTTGTACTTATTCTTATGCCTGGGGAGGTTTTTTTGGGGGGAGTTAGGGATTTGATCCCTGAGTTTACCAGGATGATGAAGTCCTTAAAGGTGTTGGACAAGAACATGAAGGTTCATGATCTTTTATATTGCTGGTTGACATAAGAGAAACTTGTGGGAGTGTAAACTTGTATTATGGAAGTATTTGCTTTGTATGAAGTATGTCTCGGCTGATTTTGATTTGCCATGTTCTGGGAACATGTGCAGGTGAGAGGCAAGAAATGAGCCTTGGGAGAGGACCCCCGCCCCCATACCATTATCCTCCTGAAATGCTCCAAGCACCCCACAGACTCTCTGTTTTAATAGATAATGTTAACTTTTGTGGCCGTTTCAAGAGCAGACTAACTTTGAGATTTGGAATAAAGTCATATATTGTAGTTCTTCTTGACATTTGGCTCTGGTTTGGCTTTGACGACAAGAGAACTCTGAGGATGCAGCTGTTTTTTAGAAAAGAAATTGACCCTGCACAGCTAATTTTAATTTTTCTAAGTTAAATGACCTATTTAAACCGGTGATTCAAAGTAGATTGTTTTTCGAAGGTCTGAAAGTAATTTGTGGGTGATTTCTCAGCAACATATTCTTACATATTTTATTTTTATGAGTTTCCATACTCTGAACCCAAGCTTTTTTTGTTTTTGTCTTATTTGAAAAAGGAAAGAAAACAATCTTTGGGACAGAATTGCCAGCTTTGAAGTTAATGCAACTACAACTATTATGGTGGGTTTTTTTTTTTGGTTTGTTTTTTTTTGTTTTTTTTCCCATTCCTTTTCCTGGAATAGAGCACAGAGGAATCATTCTGGGGTGATGAAATATGATGTGGTGTTTTCAGAAATTTGACATAGATACACAATCCTGTTTCCAATATCATAAAATGTGATGATGGCCTTTGTGCTAATGAAGATATGTGGACATTTACTTCATTTTTGGAGCAGTCCAGAACTTTAGGTTCTAGGCATACTTTTTAAAACCTTTCTTTGCAATTTATTTGGTATTTTATTCCTAGATAAACCACAGAAAGACATAATTTTATTTATTGATCAAACATTAATTAAGGAAGAACGGATTATGATGATGGGGCAGTTAAGAATAAAAGTCAGTTATGTTCACAGATTTTTAAGGAGTGGGATATAGAAGATATTTTTGAAGAATGTCACATTTAGGAGCCCCTGGCTGGCTTAGTCGGTAGAGCATGCAACTCTTGATCTCAGGGTCATGAGTTCAAGTTCCACATTGAGTATGGAGCTTACTTAATAAATAATTAATTTAAAAAGCATTTAAAATAAGATGTCACATGTAATGTGGTTTTCTTTTTTGAAGTCTCATGACACCAACAAGAAATTTAGCATAATGTAAGTTATTCTCAAAGTTTAGGTTCTAACCTTTAGACCATTCCCCTCTCATGTTCTGCCTCTTCATGCTTATAATTTAACTGTACCTAGGCAAATCTCAAGTGTAATTTGCAAGCTATGATCGATGACGCTTAATGTGCTATTTGCTTCTTAGAGACTGTTTAACCCTCATTGGAAGTCAAGTGATTAACTTGTGTATTTAGGTATCTAAGCATTTTCACGTAGTAACATAAATCAGAGCCAAGTAGAACCTAAAATCCCATGTGAAATGATAAGAAGATGAGGAAGCAGGAGACTTTCTTGGGGCAACACAGCATTAAGAGTTATCCTTATTATGATTCTGAACAAGGAACTAGAAAAAGTACTTAATTTATTGGACCTGAAAATGATGCTGCTCTTCTATCTAGATATGCGAAGCACATAATTAATGGTGCTATTATGAACACCTTGTTCTGTCCCTCTTGCTCTCCCCTGTAAATCATTATTAACCTCAGTAGAGTGAAGTTGCCGAATTAGGAGCTAGTATGTCACACTACTTCTAGATGTAATTCTATACTTACGGACCATGTCTAATATTAAGACTGAAGACATAAAAATAACACATAGAATAAGTAATAGAAATCGGAGATGCAAAGCTTTCCTAATTTACAGAAAGACAACTTCATGAGAAGAAAAGAGACTTTTATTCTTTCTGTATGATTTCTCTCACACTAAAAAGAAAGGGGTAGATCTGTAACTGGTCAAGTACATAATAAAGTCAAGATTTTATTTTATTTTTATTTCTAGGAGAGAGAGAGAGAGACAGCGTGAGCAGGGGAGGGTCAGAGAGAGAGGGAGTCACAGACTCTGAAACAGGCTCCAGGCTCTGAGCTGGCAGTCAGCCCAGAGCCTGACGCGGGGCTCGAACCCACAAACCGCGAGATCATGACCTAAGGGAAAGTCGGATGCTTAACCGACTAAGCCACCCAGGCGCCCCTAATGAAGTCAAGATTTTAAAAAATCAGATGTAAAGGGAATTTTGTTGCTCTGGGAACTTGATTCTCTGCTTCCGTGTTCTTGCTCTTTAAATCAGTGTTTCCGTCTATTTCCATGCCTATTAATAGCCAAGTCTCATAAAGGTGTTGTTTTGTTTATTTGTTTTACCATGTCTGGAATTTTCCCTAGAAGCACAAGTGTTAACTGTTATAGACCAAAGAAGTCTTATCTTTTTTTAATAAGCTAAAGAAGCTAAAGCATTAAGGGGTGCCTGGCTGGCTTAGTCATTAGAGCACGTGCCTCTTGATCTTGAGGTTGTAAGTTCAAATCCCACGGTGGGCGTGAGGATTACTTAAAAATAAAAAGTCTTTAAAAAAACAAAATAAGCTAGGGGTGCCTGGGTGGTTCAGTTGCTTAAGAGTCGGACTTTGGCTCAGGCCATGATCTCACGGTTTTTGAGTCTGAACCCCACATCGGGCTCTGCACTGACAACGGGGAGCCTGCTTGGGATTTTCTCCCTCTCCTTTCTCTCTGCCCCTTCCCTGTTTGTGCTTTCTCTCTCTCAAAATAAATGAATGAACTTAAAAAATATGCTAGGGCATTAAGGTAAAATTTATGGTTTTTTAGACATCCACCATGGACTTCTTGGTCAAAAGCAGCAGATGAAGGGTAATTGCTTTCATCTGTGAGGAAGGGCACCAGCTCCAGGTTGGATTTCTTTATTCAGGAGAGATAAGTTTAGGGAAAGGGATTGCGTTTGCCACCTCCTCGCTCTTTGGAGTATAGCAACAAGAAGGGCCACCAAGATGATGAGGCTGTGTGGCATGGGTTAAGGGCTGCATTGCTTAGTCACTTTCCCCTGATTCCTTGCCTTAGTTTTTCTCAGCTCTTTGTAGCCAACTTCCTTTCTTAAATTTTATAACTGTTGTTTAGGTGAGAAGAAAATCATCAGAGATAATCATTGCATTTTTTAGCTTGCAAGAGGAGCTTTTGCAATATTTTATGATACTGTCTCATGGCACCTTGCTCTTTTCTTATATATCTTATAAACATTTAAGATGATAGAGTTGTTTGTGCATTTGTTTAATGTCTGTCTTCTCCAGTACATGGAAATTTCCATAAAGCCATGTCTGTTTTTCTTCATATTGCATAAAGGTCAAGATCTGGACACTGGTGTGAAAAGATGTGGGTTTCAAACCTGGCTCTGACACTCATGACTGTATGACCCAGGGAATTAATTTCTCTATATTTCAGTTGCTCATCTGTAAAGTGGGCATGTACGTGTACTTATCTCAGGTGATTGGTGCAAGGATTAAAGAGCTAATGTATACACTGAGATCAGTGCCTGGTGCATGGTAAGCAAGCACTCTATGAGTGTTGGGTATGATTACTGTTCTTGTGTTGTCACTGCTGTGTCTTGGCACACAGTAGTATGTGCATGTCATGTGCTGAATAGTAGATATTCAATAAATTGTTCATGAGTAGAAGAAAGAATGAATGATTAATGGGGCAAAGGATGAAAGGGGAGATTTAAAATTTCCCACATGCTCTGTTGAGTAGTGAATGTCAAAGATGAGCAAAGCTCATCTTTCTCATTGTTTTGTAGCAGTGATTGCACTAAAGGATCTCTTCCACCATTCTTTGACAGCAGTGATTGTGACCTGACAGCCTAATTCATGATGAACTTACTCCCAACTGGGGGTCTTTTCTGATGCAAGGGTAATGGTCTTTATTACAACCATAGGACATAATCAATTATATCTTAGGGTTCACCAAGTTTTTCCTTTTCTTCATTTGACTTCTCATGAAAAAAGAAATCATTCAAAATGGAGGTTTTATGTAAGAATCACAAGATCAGGCTTTCCTAAGAGCAGGGACCCTGTTCCAGATTGAATTTCCTTCCATACCTTCAGGAGCAATCCAGACAGGAGAGGATGGGTCTTGCAGACTTTCCATTTCTCCTTCTGGGCATCATTGCGGATCTGTTCTTGGACCTGCCAGGGATCCTGCGAGATCTGCTCAGACAGGTGGCAGAGCTGTGACGCAGGTCTCAGAAGAGGAAACACAGCTAGGACTTGCTGGCTCTCAGGATTCCACACACTCGCCCAGATGCAGAGGGAAGAGTGTGCACAACTGGTGAGGGAAGTTTTCATTTTCTAACAGTATGTTCCACCTATAAGAATTTTCTATTTACCAAATCACACTTATAAGAAAGTGATTTAAAATGAGAATTCAGAAACTGTTTTCTTTCTCTTCTTTCTCTCTCTCTCTCTCTCTTTTTTTTTTTTTTTTTTTTTTGCTTCTATGCAGCATGACAAGGGATGTGACAGTTGAAGAGATGTTGAAAAATATATTAATGTGAATGTCAAAACAAATGATTTTTGTAACAGCGGGATTTTAAGTGAACATCTGTGAAAAATAACAGACCCCATATAGCCCATGAAGTATATTGTTAGGTGTTTTTTGTCTTGGTGCAAGGCTGCACATTTAACAGCTTTTTTTTTCTGTTGTAAAAATGTTAACAAGGCGCTTATATACTTTTACTAAGCAACAAATAAATAAGTAAATAAATACTTAACCAGAATGTGGTTATCAGATACTTAACATGAAAACAATTATTTAGAGATTAGTGCTTGTATTTGGTATCATATTGTGATCAGAGAATCCAGAGGCCAGGCCGGTATATTGCATTTTATGTACATATCTTAGGAATCTTTCAAAGTGAACAATATTTTAAATGAGGAAAGGAAGAGGGGTGCCTGGGTGCTTCAGTCGGTTAACTGTCCGAGTTCGGCTCAGGTCATAATCTAACCATTCATCCCCACTTTGAGCCCCACTTTGGGCTCTGTGCTGACAGCTCAGAGCCTGGAGCCTGCTTCAGATTCTGTGTCTCCCTCTCTCTCTGCCCCTCCCCTGCTTGCACTCTGTGTCTCTTTCTCTCTCAAAAATAAATAAACATTAAAAAAATTAAAAAAAAAAACACAAAGAAGCGAACAGAGCACATAACTGTAGGTGAAGTATGTGGCACCTCTGTGTATGGTGTGAGGCTATAGGGAGAGGAGGAGAGAGAACCTCAGATCACACTGAGGTGAAGTAAAGAGCAAACTCCCCAAGAGAACCCTAATTTGGGGGCTTAATGGCATGATAACTGGGAGAGTTTTAAAGTGTAATTTCCATAATATAGTTGAACTTTGGGGGTCAGCACCAGCTTTAATTAATGTGATTTTTGCTTATAATGAGTCAACCGGAATTTTTATTTGATATGAGGAAAGACCAAGGAGCTGACCTTTATTCTTAATAATAACAAGAAGATATTAATAATGACAGAAAGTAAGAGGCTGGTTCATATTAGCAAATAGTAAGTAAGTTATTTGATGGCTTAAACGTAAAACTGTTATGAAAAGTCATTGGGGCATTTAAAAAATAAACAAAATGACCTCTGCCAGCATTCTTAATGTCCACATAATTAATATTATGCAGCTCTCAAATGATAATTATGATTCTCTGATGCACCTATTACACACGGTCAGAGTGCCATTCCTTAGTTTACACTGTCCTAACAGTAATTTTGAACACATTTCTCATGTCCTCTGCTAAAATGAAACAGAAAAATGAGAGATTTGCAAGAGAAAGATAATTTTTTGACCACTATAGACGTGAACCCTACCAAACTACTACTGGACAGAATGAACGAAGAAAGTAACCTTTCTGAAATAGTGTTGCTGACATGAGATCTCCATAATGGGTCTCGCATACCAGGATTCTGACATCTTTCTAAGACTCCTAAAACCGGATCTGCAGCATGGTAGGAGCTGTGTGTGCTGAAAAGGAGAAAGGATCCTAAGTGATAGGTCAAGTGAAATTAGTCTAATTGCATGAAAATTTGAGATTATGACTCATCAGTGGAAGGGCTAGTGGCAGAGTAGAGAAAGTTAGTGAAATGAGTGATAAATGTAGATCAGAAAAGAGGCCTTCAGCTCAGAAATGGACACGCAGAACTTAACTTATCAAGAGAGTTCTCCTCATTCTTTGTCCAATTAGAAAACAATGGCACACAGAAGTGTGAAGGGACCTCAGCCTTAGCTTTGGTATATAATGCATCATAGACCCATTTCCTTAAGTGTCTGGAGACACATTGTGGAAATAGCCTGGGTGCTCTATACCTCTCCCCCATTTTTAATGTTTATTTATTTTGAGAGAGAAAGAAAATGCGTACGTGTGTGGGTGCACACACGCACGCATGGGAGGGGCAGAGAAAAAGGAGAGAGAATTCCAAACAGGTTCCATGTGATCAGTACAGAGCCTGATGTGGGGCTCAGTCCCACAAACTGAGATCATGACCGGAACTGAAATCAGAAGCTGGACCCTTAACTGACTGAGCCACCCAGGTGCCCCCAGTTTTTGGTTTTAATGAAGATCAAGAGTGAGGTTTCAAAAATCAAAATGGGAAACGTGTATCATCATTGACAGAAGGCTCAGTATTTAAAAAATAGGCAAAAAAAAAAAAATAGGCAAAAAGATCCAGCTGTGGAGAATGACAGGGACATTGAAGAGTGACACTGGTAAATGAAATAGGAATAGAAAAGACAAGAAGAAATTCAAGGTTGCAAAGCCTGTGGAATTTCATAATATCAAAAGTCTGTTGGAGTTGATATCATCAATGCTTAAAAATATTTTGGCATAGGACAAGCAGAAGGCTGGAATATGCAACAAATCCAAAGCTGTGTGCTGATCTCAGTTCCCAAAAAGGAAAGATTAAGTCTCTGTTGCACACCTCCGCTACCACTCAGGAGTTATAATAGATTCTAATATCAAGCTATTCAAAGAGAGAGAGATGATCAGACTTCCTGTATGACAGATGAAAATATGGAGGATTAAAATAAGCCAACCAAAGAAAGAAAAAGTCATTGTAAAACTTGATAAATAGAATTCCTATAGTTTCTCTTTGAAAATCTAGTTACAGATTGTGAAGCTAACTT
This sequence comes from Crocuta crocuta, assembly GCF_008692635.1. Taxonomy (NCBI): domain Eukaryota; kingdom Metazoa; phylum Chordata; class Mammalia; order Carnivora; family Hyaenidae; genus Crocuta; species Crocuta crocuta. Next base: position 1,965,473 of record NW_027533259.1, on the reverse strand, counting down.
CATTTCTATAATGCTTTAAAAAAAACTTAAAAATTTTTTAAAGTACACTCCACACCCAGTGTGGAACCCAATGTGGGGCTTGAACTCATTATCCTGAGATCAAGACCTGAGCTGGGATCAAGAGTCAGAAGCTTAACTGACTGCCACCCAGATGCCCCTCTATAATGCCTTTCATAGGGAAAGGGAACTTACCTGGAGTATTTACGATAAATGTATTTACAGAGCACTTTAAGAATGGATATNCTGAGCTGGCAGTCAGCACAGAGCCCGACGCGGGGCTCGAACCCACGAACCGCGAGATCATGACCTAAGCGAAAGTCGGACGCTTAACCGACTAAGCCACCCAGGCGCCCCATCTTTCTTTCTTTTTTTTTACATTTGCTTAGCTGAAGTTATTGAACAGTTCAAAATTATTTCCAAAATACATTTTTGTTACTTTGAGTCATTACCCTAGGCAAATAAAATGGAAGAGCTACATGCTGATAACATAAACTCTTTTTTTAAAGAATCTTTTCTTAAATGTTTTTTTATTTATTTTGAGAGTGAGAGAGAAGGAGACACTTGTGTGTGAAAGTGAGTGGGGGAGGATCAGAGAGAGAGAATCCCAGGCAGGCTCCACACTGTCAGTGCAGAGCCCTATGTGGGGCTTGAACTTAGGAAACATAAAATCATGACCCGAGCTGAAATCAAGAGTCAGATGCTCAACCGACGGAGCCACCCAGGTGCCCCAGTTCCTTGTATTTCTTTAGTTTTCCTGAAGAAGGCAAGAAAAACAAACTCAACATGGCCTCATTATTACTTTCACTTCAGGTTTAAAGTCCTCAGATTATTATAAAAGGAGAATATCAGTTTGTTATGGCTACATCTATGACGATGACCCAAACCACTGAATTGATTAATGAATAAATGAACATTCTCTGCCAACATCCTTTTTGCAGTAAATATGTAGAGTTGAGGTGGACAGGAGAACTTGTTAAATAGGGATGCTCAGTCAGACTCTGCTTTTAGATACGCTGGTCGAGAGACGCTTGGTGAGTACTGCCAGGCAGTGTCCCAGCTGTGTCCTGGAGGTCATAGTGGTTAGCTCTGCTCTTCCTGACCTTTCAGTCTGCCGGAAAGGCCTCCCCAGCAAGATGAAACTTAGATGGGGAAATGGGTCAGGATCTCCCTAGCCCCACTTGACTTTACTGAGACCCCTCCATCGAGCACAGGATGGGCTCTAGAGGGAGCTCCAGCCCTGTCATCCTGTGTTTGTCAGAACTTTCCCTTTTATAAGGTCAGGTCCACAGTCCTTTTCCCTCTGACACTACTTGCAAGATAACATTTTAGAGGGTAGAGAGTGGAGGATAAGATATGAAGGGTGTAAAAGAATAAGAAAAGGGATTTGTTCAGAATATATGCAGTAGAGGGGAAACCTACTTTATCTACAAGGAAAAAGCCATCTCCTCCTGGACTTCTCTGAAGCCCTTTGTCTTTATATAAATGCTTTGAAATGACTCTCTGTAATTTATCTGACCTTTTAAGAAGCCGATGGTGACTTTCCAACAGCCTACTTTTATAGAGGACTCATTGGGATGGTCTTTCCCCATCAGAACATTTTGGCTGTTTTTCTCTAAGCCTGGAGGTGGACTCTTTGGAATAACTTGGACATCACTGGAGAATTAACAGGTCCCTGGAGACCTGGTATAGTAGTTACTAGAGAATTCTAAAGAAGCAGAGGAATTCAGCACTGAGGAATTTGAAATGGCTTTTTGATCTTGACAGTCATGAACTATGCATTATGGTTGCATCTCCACACCAGCCTGAGCAATGAAAAAGTAGAATTGGAAATTACATTCCTTGGGAAACTAGGAGCTTTTCAGAATTTAAAAATAATGTTTACAGTAACTCAGAACATGGACCCTAGCCATAGGCAAATAATACTTCATATGTTCAGAATGAAAATCTGGGCACCTGATTTCATTACTAGCTCCACCTACATATTCTAGTCTCTATTTCCTTAAATACAACAAGATAAAAAGAGAAGGAATGAGTGCCTGCTAGACTCACACATAGTTTTCTCCCCTGGAAGCCACTCAAAGAACACACAAGTTCCTTTCTTCTTTTCTTTTACTTTTTTTTTTTTCTTAGTGGGACCTGAACTCAGTCTGGTTTCTATTTTATCTCTCTGGGAACCTGAAGTGCAGAAAGTTCTTTAGAGGAACATTCAAAAAGCACACTCCTCCCTCAACATCAGGCCTTCCCCCACCTCCCATCTCATACTCAAAAAGAAATTTTTAGAAGTGCCTGGGTGGCTCAGTCAGTTAAGCGTCTGACTTTGGCTCAGGTCATGATCTCACGGTTCTGAGTTCGAGCCTGACATCAGGCTCTCTACTGTCATCATGGTGGAGCCCGTTTTAGATCCTCTGTCCCCCTCAAGTTCTGCCCCTCCCCTGCTCACTCTTTCTCTCTTCCCTCTCTTAAAAATAAATCAACATTAAAACAAACAAAACAAAACACAATTTAAAAAAAGGATTTTTTAAAATCCTCTTCGGAATTCCCACTCATTAGCCTTGATGCTTCCACTCTGGCCCCAGGGTCCATTAAGGTGTCTATGCCTAAACAGACCAAGCAGAAAATCTGAAACTGTACTTGCTGGTACCTCAAACTAGCATTGCTGTGAGACTTCTTTAGAATTGGGGTGCTGAGTTTAATGTGCGTAGAACAAAGAGGAAAAGTTCTGCAATCAATATGAGTTCATTTGACAAGGGCTGTTCCCCTCCACTGTGTAACTGTTAAAGAATTGATTTTTTTCTCTTACAAAGGTTTCTTAAAACAAAAACAAAAACAAAAACCTAATGATTTGAGAGGGGGTCCCTAAACACTAAAGTTTTAATTGTGATAGATGTATTTAGGAAATAGAATGAGTCCAGCATATAGCTCTTCCACATTAAGTCTCCTGGGGACACGAACAATTTATTCAGAATTTATTTTCAAATGTGTTAAAGTATTATCTGAGTTTAGTGTAGAAATATGGCTTATATGGAGGCAAGCTTGAACTTGTCCAATGAAAGAGAAGATGATTTAAATTTCTGTTGTAGTTATAGTGTTATTTAGCCTCGCCTTCATGCTTGTTTTGCTTAACATTTGCAGAATGAATCATTGTTTCAGTTCATCTGCGAACACACTGTGAATAATATATTTTACATTTGTGTGTACACTGCCTGTGTGTATTTGTGTGTACAGTTTAAAAAAAATAATAAAGTGACCATTTGTGTATCCACTACCCACTTTGCTTATAATATCTGCCCAGAAGTAGCCACTTCCCTGAGTTTCATGTTATTACCCTACATTTCTTATAGTTTTATCACTAATGTTCAAATCCTCAAGTAGCACCTTAGTTTTTTACTGTTTCTGTTTTTAAAGATGTTTTCAATATTTTACTGTTTAGTATGACATATGCTATAGATGCAATATTTCTACATCGACAAGAAGTTTTTAGATATTTAATGTATGTTGAATTTTATTTTTTCTTTTAATTAATTTATTTTTAAAAGCATCTTGGTTTTAAGGATGCCACTTATTTTTCTTTAAAGTTTATTTATTTTGAGAGAGAGATAGTGTGCCCAGACGTGGGGGAGAGGTAGAAGGGGAGGGACGGAGAATACCATGCAGGCTCTGAGCTGTCAGTATGTATCCCATGAGATCATGACCTGAGCTGAAATCAAGAGTTGGACGCTTAACCCATCTGAGCCCACCTGGGCACCCCATGTTGAATATTATTAAATGCATTTTCTGCCTCTACTGAAACGATCAGATGGCTCACTTGAATTAATCTATAAAGATGAGGTGAGTTATAATACTGGATTTTCTCCTCTTAATGCATTTTAAAAACAAAGCCAACTTTTATTCACATCGTAGGGGTACCTGGGTGGCTCAGTAGATTAAGCCTCTGACTTCAGCTCGGGTCATGATTTCACAGTTGCTGAGTTTCAACCCCACCACAGGCTCTGTGCTAACAGCTCAGCACCTGGAGCCTGCTTCAGATTCTGTGTCCCCCTATCTCTCTGCCCCTCTCCAGCTCATTCTCTCTCTCTCTCTCCCTCTCTCTTCCTCAAAAAATAAATAAACATTAAAAAAATTAAATATACACATCGTGAGACTCCGTCTCTAATATCTTATTTATTTTTAAAGTATTTTCATGAGTAAGGTTGGTCTTTTTTCTCTTTGCATTGTCACATGTATTTATCTAGTTTAGGTATCAGGGTTATGTAAGATACATAAATGTAGTTGAGAAGTCTCTTTTTCTGTTGTTTGAAAGAATTTGTGTACAATTGGAATGTTTAATAGAATTCTCTTGTAAACTGTCTGGGCCTGGTATTTCTTTGTAGGAAGATTTGAAAACTATTGATTACATTTCTTTGTCTTAGAATCAGTCAGGTTTTTATTTTATCTTCAGTCAGTTTATAAAGATGTATTTTTCTAAGAATTTGCCTACTTCATCCACATTGTCAAGTGTGTTGACATAAAGCTGTTGATACTATTATAATTGTGTAAGAACTATTTGTGTTTCTCTGTTGTCTTTAAATCGATTTTGCCAAAAGTTTGTTTGCTTTATTAGGTTTTTTAAAAACATTGTTTTTACATTTATTTATTTTTGANGGTTTATCTTTGTTGTTCTTTTGCACTGCATTTTTCTGTTCAATAGGAATACTTTTTGCTTTTATTTTTTACTTTTTCCCTTCTATTTTCTTTGGGTTTATTCTCTTATTCTTTCTCTAATTTCTTAATTGATTACCAAGCTCATTAATGTTTATCTTCTACAAACTTATGGAAAAAACTGCTTATCTATAGTGAGATTTTGAAGAGACCATCATTAAAAATTTTGATCAGGAATTGCATGTAACCATCTCAGACCTGACACAAAATGATAAATATATATGTTCTTCCTGAAAGATAGCTCAAATTATGTAATTTAATATTGGATATATTTTCAATATATTTAATACTTAATACTTTATATTCTATGTCTTATATGAAATAAGCACGAATGTTTCTGCAAAATCACATATAGATGCTTCTATTTATTCTAGCAATTGCTATTGTAATAATGTCATTTTCCATGTGTATCAAAAAGATGAAAAAGATGAGAAAAAATCAAGATCACTAATCATCAGCTGATGCTGCCAAGGTCATTATCAGCTTTGGTGTACAATTGTTCCTCTGGATTTCTGCTTTGTCTTTTTTCTTATCCCTAAGGATTTGTCTTACTGTACTATTGCTCAGCAATGCATGTTAAAAAATGTTTTGAATTTTTATCCAGCATTTTTAGGTATTCTATTTGGGAGTGTTGTTGGGGTCATCTGATCTACCATGGTGCCCAAAAGGTAGATCCCATAGATAATATTCAGTTGGCTTTGCTTAGTTCTATGACCACATGGACTCTAAACTTCAAAGTACCAATTTATGCCATTGCTGAAAAGGGGACAGGATGGGAGCAGTGTGGATTGATGCACATAAACTACTTATACTTTCTGAATTTACTACTCAAAGCTCATGGGTGTCCCATTGTGGGTTAGTGTCATATTTTTCTAAGATGAACTATGTATTAGGTGCAAAAGAGTAACATTGTCACTTCCAATGACATATGCATTTAATGTAGATTCCTCTTAGTTTCAATATAAAAATACCAAATTAAATGACAAAAATATTGCCATTGGGTGCTCAGTCCTTTTATTCTTTTATTCATTCATTTACCTTGCCCTCTTGCATGCTTATCATGTGTATTAGAGAAAGTATCAAGCCTAAAACACTTCTAATATTAAAGATCTCTTGGGGCGCCTGGGTGACTAAGAAGAAAAATGTGGAGGCAGCTATAACATAGCAGAGAACTTCATAAGGTCTGAAACTAAAACACCTGGGTTTGTGTGTTGCCTGCTTCATTTCCAAGGTTATTGCATGACCTTGGATCAGTTCCTTAGCCTATCTATGCTTCAGTTTCCTCATCTGTAAGGTGAGAATAAATACAGAACCTATCTCATGTCTGAAACACAGAAGACACTCCTAAATGTGAGGAATGAGTATCATCATCATCGTCATCATCGTCACCATCATCATTGCTAGAAAGGCAGTGCTGGAAGAAACAAAATGAAGTATAAACTACATTGCTATTCTACAAAAAAAACACCCATATGACCTCAAATAAATTCTCGTTTTAAAAAAATTTTAATGTTTATTTTTATTTTTTGAGAGACAGAGACAGAGGGCAAACAGGGGAGTGATAGAGAGAGAGAGAGAGACATAGAATCAGAAACAGGCTTAGGCTCTGAGCTATCAGCACAGCTCACACGTGGGCTTGAACCCACAAACCGTGAGATCATGACCTGAGCTTAAGTCAGACACTCAACCGACTGAGCCACCCAGGCATCCCTCAATTTATTTCTCTTTTAATCTAGAAAAGAAATCATGTACATTTTGAAGGTGTGTACCTTTATTCATTGCTATTCCACTTTTTGTTGAGGTTGACCCTTAACATTCTAGGCCTTTGTGGGGATTTTATGGCATTGAGAGAACAAAGGAAGGCTGTGGATCTTTGTTGAAGTGGATACCCTTTCAGCCCTCCTTTTGGGCTGGAGATTAGGGATCTGTAGAAAGATTCTATTAGGACTCAGAGAAGTGTAATAGTTAGTGATTGCTCATCTTTGCGCCCTGTCTAATGGGAGCTTCCTGAGGGCAGAGATATGGAGGTTTATTTACCATTGTATGTTTATTGCTTAGGATGCTTGTTGCAATTTGCCTAATCTTCCAATGCCTTTAACTGATGCCATAACTCAAAGCTCTATCCTAGGAACTGATATAAAGACAATTTCTCAGCTGTTTTTAGAGAAGGAGTTAACATAGTGATTTTCCCACAGAATCCGTACAACCAGAGATCTTATCATTTCTTTTTTTAAAAATTATTTATTTAAATTCACATTAGTTCACATACAGTGTGGTATTGGCTTCAGGAGTAGAACCCAGTGATACATCACTTACACATAACACCCAGTGCTCATCTCAACAAGTGCCCTCCTTAGTGCCCATCCCCTACTTAGCCCATCCTCTCACCCAACACCCCTCCAGCAAAACCTCAGTTTGTTCTCTATATTTAAGAGTCTCCAAAGGTTTGCCTCCCTCTCTGTTTTTATCTTATTTTTCCTTCCCTTCTCCTATATTCATCTGTTGTGTTTCTTGAGTTCCACGTCTGAGTGAAATCCTATGATATTTGTTTTTCTCTGAGTGACTTACTTCACTTAGCATGATATACTCTTAGTTCCATCTTTGTGGCAAATGGCAAGATATCATTTTTTTGATTGCTGAGGAATATTCCATCTTCTTTATCCATTCATCAGTCAATGGACATTTGGGCATTTTCCATAATTTGGCTATTGTTAAAAGCACTGCTATAAACTTTGGGGTGCATGTGTCCCTTCAAATTAGAATTTGTATCCTTTGGATAAATACCTATCAGTGCAATTGCTGGGTCGCAGTGAGTTCTATTTTTAATTTTGTGAGGAACCTCCATATGGTTTTCCAGAGTGGCTGCACCAGTTTGCATTCCCACCAACAATGTAAAAGGGTTCCCCTTTCTCTGCATCCATGCCAACATCTGTTGTTTCCTGAGTTGTTAATCTTAGCCATTCTGATAGGTGAGGTGGTATCTCATTGTGGTTTTGATTTGTATTTCTCTGATGATTAGAGATGTTGAGCATCTTTTCATGTATCTGTTAGCCATCTGGATGTCTTCTTTGCAAAAATGTCTATTCATGTCTTCTGCCCATTTCTTCACTGGATTGTTTGTTTTTTGGGTGTTGAGTTTGATAAGTTCTTTATAGATTTTGGATACTAACCCTTTATCTGATATGTCTTTTGCAAATATTTCCTCCCATTCTACCTGATGAAATGGGATTTTATCATTTCTATACGATTTGAGCTCTACTTAAGAAAACAAGTCCTGGGACACCTGGGTGGCTCAGCTGGTTAGCATCTGACTCTTGGTTTCTGCTCAGGTCAGGGTCTCAGGGTACATGGGTTCAAGCTGCACTGACAGCATAGAGCCTGCTTGGGATTCTCTCTCTCCCTTTTTCTCTACCCCTCATCCCCCCACTTGTACTCTCTCTCAAAATAAATAACATTAAGAAAAGAAAACAGTCCCATATTTTTAAATATTTATTTATTTTGGAAGAAGAGAGAGACAGAGTGTGAGCAGGGAGGAACAGAGAGAGAGGGAGACACAGAATCTGAAGCAGGCTCCAGGCTCTGAGCTGTCAGCGCAGAGCTCAACGTGGGGCTTGAACTTACAAGCAATGAGATCATAACCTGAGCTGAAGTCAGATACTTAACCTACTGAGCCACCCAGGTGCCCCTCCCAAAAAAGAAAACAGTCCTATTTTTATTTCAAATTTCAAAGTCTTGAACCATGAACCAAATTTGATTATGTTTAATATCTTGTGTATATGAATATGGAATGATGCATTCTAAATGGCTCACCTTGACTAGAGAAATTTGGCTTTAATAGCAGATGTTTTGTTAAATCCAGATACATGGATCCCATGGTTTGTAATTTTTGACCCTAACATAAAGAATAAAAAATATTATTAGAACCAAGGAAACACTAAGACATTTGAAAATAAACCTTGTTTTTAAACATTATTTTCTAAAATGAGTTCCTTTAGTTCTCTACCTTCAATGGAACTACCATAAAATCTGAAGAGTTGAGCAAGGTGGAAAGATTGAGAGAACAGATGAAAAAGATGAAAAGACACAGAGCAGTGTAGGTCAAGGCACAAATAAAGGGGACTGGTACGTGACATAAGTAGCAGTAATCTTGACGTTCAAATTGTCTGACGGTAATCTTGACATTCAAATTGTCTGAGAAGGATGAAACGTATGAACATTTATAAAAGAAAAAAAAATCTGTGTAGGTAGGGAGAGAACATTTTATTTGGAAGCTCAGACAAAGACAATACAAAATAATAAAAAATTAATTGAAGTCTCCTTCAAAATACAATGACATCAGTTTGCTGCTTCCCAGCGTGATAAAGTGGTGTCATAAGATATACCTCATAATCATTTTTTCTTATAAAATAATTGTTTTACCGTTTTCACTGTGGTGAGTTTTTTAAAAACACATAAGTCCTCAGAAATGAGAAGAATGTGTAGAATCTTGGGGACAGTAAAGTAGATATTGAAAGCTGGAGAAAAGTGCTGGGGAATGAATTATTCTCTATGATAAACCCGAGACAGACAAGGGAGCCCTTTCCTTATATTACTCAGTTACATTGTTCACAAGGATTCTTTTAAGAAGATGCTCCTTGTCTCTGATTTTGAAATGACTTTGTGATGTCTGGCTGCTATGGTAACCACTCTTTTATTAAAGAGTAACATTTATAGTCAACGGAAATTGTCAACTTGTTAGCGTGCTATTCTAGATGTCCCTTACATTTACCAATTTTCTGACTTATCACATATTTGATATAATCTTACTGTTGGAAATGCCTCTATTTCCCTATGTTTATGTTTATATGGTAGATTAATACTGTTATGTCTGAGTAAGGATACAGTGTTATTGCAAAACCTGCTTCTTTGGCCCACAGTAGTACCATTAGTGATTAGGGAGCTCACTGCGTACCCGGTGATGTTCTAGTGCTCTGTATATCTTTAATCTAATCCTCACTAAATCCTATGGGGTGCTGCTGCTCCTGTTGTTATTATTATTATTATTGCCACCATTTCACTGATGGAAATGGAGGGATTGGAGGCATAGAGAGGTTAGGAAATGTTGCCAAGGTTCATACAGGTACAGCTGTGCTTTCCAATATGGTAACCTCTAGCCACATGCCCTTATTTAAATTTGAATTTAAGTGAAACTAAAAATTCAGTTCCTCAGTTACACTGACCGCACTTCAAGTGTCCTCGTGGGTGGTTGGACAGTGTAGAACAGAGTCTTTCTATCATTGCAGAAAGTGCTATTGGATGGTGCTATTGAGGACCAGGCTTGAAACCAGGTGGTGTCATTCCAGGGTCCCTATTCATAGCTACTACATTGCACTTTAAAATTTTCTCCTTCTATTAACAATAAAATGAAGGATAAAGAGTAATAGTGGTGACTAAAGACTGAATGGGAGATCCATTCATTCATTACACAGATATTTATAGAGCCCTTGCGGAGTGATAGACACTATTCTAGAGGTCATTGCCGCAGTAGTGACCCAGACAGCAGATGGATTCTCTGACCTCACAGAGCTTACTTTCTGCTGAGAGCAGACAGGTACAAACCGTGAAATATATAATATATTAGGCGGTGAGAAGTGCTGTGGGGAAAGCAAAGTGGGGTGCTGCTGAGGATAGGGGGTGCTGGTGAAAGGCCTTCTGATAAGACACCATTTAAGAAGAGACCTGCAAGAAGGAAGACACATGAGGTGAGAGAGGAGCAAGCCAGGCAGTGGCAGCAGTGTGTTGAGGCCCTGAAGCAGAGACCAGTGAGTTCTTTTGACACACTGAGTGCCACAGATAATGGCGGGCATCACAGAAACTCCTTCTCTTTGGCCTCCTTTATCCTTGGTGTGATATCACCATTCTTGCCATCTTCCTTTGAGCCATCAAAGCCCATTGCATTTCTCTTGCAAATATTATCAATTTTGGAGGTTGTAGACTTTGGTACATAAAGCAAATCTTAGTACCCTTATATGATTAACCTTGTCTTAATGGGATCATAGGATCATGTTTGTTGGAAATGTCTTTCTGCTTTCCATGGGCCCCTTCACTTTACAAACAGAGACGACCCTATCGGATCAAAAGTTCTGTATGTACAGCCAGGATGATCACACTACTTTTAGAAGAAAATTCAGGTGAAAAAGAACTAAACCGTGGTCTAAAATTTTACTTCTAGATACAAGGAACAGGCTTATGAATCTAATTTTTCATTGTTAAGAGTTTGACCAAACATGGAAAATGAATCCCAAGTCTTTGAGTAAATTGAAATCTTTCCAGATGGCAACTGCATTGGCAGCCCATAAGGATACAGTGAACCCCTCATTTGCCAAGTGTGAGGAAAGCTTTGCTTCACAAGACAATACCTAGGAACTTGCCTGCATCCTCCTCCCTGACTGTGTCACCGTCCCTCCCTTGTCTCCGGGTCTTGTGAGTGCGCATCCTGCTACGATCTAGTACAACTAAATCACTACTCCTTTCTCTTATTAATTGTGAGGACAAAATGAAATGATGAATGAATGTAAATACTACTTTTATATATGTATCCTTGGCATTTTACCCATAAAGCACTTCTATGTGTAAAATTCTTAGAATAGCACCAAGTCCGTGGTGAGAGCCCCATAAATGTTAGCTGCTATCATTGTTATTCCCAGTACTCTCCTCTCTTTATTTAAGCTGGTCTTGCCTCAATGCATCCTACCCTTTTTTGCTGCAGCCCGCCTGTGTCTTCTAGTCCTGCTTCTGTATCTCCAACAGGCGACACACAGTGCGCGTCTCCTTTGGTGAGCCCTGCTTCCCTTCCTCATCCTTCTAATCTATCCTGGAAATGAGAGCTCCTGTAGCCTGACAACTTTAAAAAATCCTGTGCTGAGCACTGTTGAGATTTCACTTATTCACAAGCATTTTATACTCTAAAAGGGAAGACCTTAAGGCAGAAGATAATATAAGCCTGTTTCTCCAGGGCAGAGCTTTCTTCGTCCTTTTCTCTAATGTAGGGTGGGTCTTGCGGGCCCACCACCAAGTCTCCAGCCAAGAGTCTGGGTCCAGTGGATGTGGGCGTGGTCTAGGGAGAACCAGTCACATGCGCCTCACTAATGTTCCAGTGACAGCTGGGGCTCCCACCCTACTAAAAAACAGCCCAGGGGTTCCTGGGTGGCTCAGTCAGTTAAGCATCCAACTTCGGCTCAGGTCATGATCTCATGGTTCGTGGGTTCAAGCCCCGCGTTGGGCTCTGCACTGACAGCTCAGAGCCTGGGGTCTGCTTCAGAGCCTGTGTCTCCCTTTCTCTCTGCCCCTCCCCTGCTCATGCTCTGTCTCTCTCTGTCTCTCAGAAATGAATAAACATTAAAAAACTGAATTTAAAAAAACAGCCCAGAAAAGCTTGATGGTTCTCAGCTGAGTGGGAGTGAGTCTTTAACTGCACTGGGTGGGTACCTGATTTCAGTGAGGAGCCTGCGGGGGCTACATAGAAAGGCTGTTTTCTCTCTGCAGGTCTGGATGCCTCACAGAGGCTCTGACTAGGTTGAAATGGACTGATTTCTGTTTGTAATGTGCTTGTGAGGAAGCGCTAAAGGCTCTGACATTTTCTTGAAGCCAGGAATTTTGTCCATTTTATATTACACAAAGAGAAAGAGACAGAGAGAGAGAGAGAGATATTGCATGCTATGGGCCAAGTGTCAGATATTTAGCCATTGCCAATGCTGGAGGAATTCACATTTTAAAATACCTGAGCTGGGCTGCCTGGGTGGCTCAGGTGGTGAAGCATCTGACTCTTGGTTTCAGCTCAGATTATGATCTCAAGGTTTGTGGGGTTGAGCCCTGCATCGGGCTTGGTGCTGACAGCACAGAGCCTGCTTGGGATTCTCTTTCTCCCTCTCCCTCTGCCCCTCCCCTGCTCTTGCTCTCTCTCACAAAATAAATAAACCTAAAAAACCCCACCAAAAAAACCCCAAAAACAAAAACCCGCCTGAACTTATAGGCAACTGCACAAGGAGGAGTAAATTAGGATGCACTGTGTTGCTGTAGTGTGATGCTCGGTGAGAGGGCATGAGTTACCTAATGCATGGGAGGGATCACAGTTTTCTCAAAACTTCTTAATATTCTGTCGAATTATGTTAGTTCTTTTTATTTTTGTTTCCTCAGGCCTTAATTTAGGTCTATGTTCCTGATGGATACAGTGATAAATTATTCATCTGTATATAAATAAAGAGCACATTCTGGATGCAAGCAGTGTTTGCAAAGTGAGAATAACTCCTGTAAGATTAAAGATAATCCTTCATAACTACCTCAAATCTGAATGATGGCACCGTATTTTCTCCATCGGTGCCCGATTAGCCAGAAATTAAATAAGCGGTGAGCATCAGTGCCTGATAGAGGACGCAGGGTGTGCTTCAAACAGTGAGCAAACCCTGCGTGAACTCCAAGTGATAATAGCTGTTTTCATTTAAGGAACCCTGGGATATGCCGGCTTTGTGCTGGGTGCTGTATACACAGCATATTTACTTTTCTTAACAGGCTTCAGTGGTGATTCTGTAAATTTGCTGATGATGTGACTGAAGCGCAGAGAAGCACGTGACTTGCCCAGGGCCACCAAGTAGAAAAGCAGGGCTTGGTTCTGTGTCTCTCTTCTCTTATGTATTTTTTTCTAATCCCTTTTTTTCCTCATTTCCCACTTCCATTGCCTTCCCACCGACAAACTATCATAATGAGTCTGATGTGTATCCTTCTATTTGTGCGGATTCTTGTAAAAATAAAAATAGCTTTCTCTTTTGTTTTCCTGTATTTTTAGTTTTAGGCAATGGTAGTGTGCTACCGACTTCTTTCTCTCTTTGTTACCCGTTTATTTATGTAAAACATTTTTTCATGTAGTACTGGGTTTTGAAGATCCATCTGTGTGGCCGTATGTACTTCGGGTCCGTTATTGCCGCCGGCTGCTGGGGGTTCCAGAGGAACAACCCCACAGTGAACATTCAGCGCACTTCCCTCCAGGGCCCCGGGCAGGGATTGTTTGGGATTCGCTGGGCCATAGGGAAAAGCATACCCTGCCTCTGACCACGCTTGGCCAGTCTGATGCCCANCACAGCCCCCCCCGCCGTGAGGGAGCGCCCCTATATCCTCTCAGTCCCCATGTCTTCTCGTCCCTACTGCCACTTCTACTTGTCTGGTTTTTCTAATTCTCTACCTCTGGTCAGTCTGCATGTGTAAAGTGTATCTCATTGTTATAGTTTGCACTTCTCTCAAATTTTAATGGTTTCAAAAAGTCATCTTGGGGCGCCTGGGTGGCTCAGTCTGTTAAGTGTAGAACTTCCGCCCAGGTCATGATCTCCTAGTTTGTGAGCTGGAGCCTTGCATCTGGCTCTCTGCTGTGAGCACGGAGCCTGCTTCAGATCATCTGTCGCCCTCTCTGCCCCTCCCCCTCCCCTGCTCCCCTCTCTGAAAAATAAATATTTTTAAAAAATCATCTCTTCGTATGCTTGTTAGCTGCACTTTTTCAGTTGCTACATTTTGTTCCAGTTGAGGGAATGAAGGTCACAGTCAGGGCCCTGTCCATCTCTCTAGACCAGCACTGTTGATTAAGAATATAATAACAAACCACATATGTAATTTCAAATTTGCTAGTAGCCACATTAAAAAAGATAAAAAGAGACAGGTGAAATTAATTTTAATGATGTATCCTATTTAACTCAGTAGATATAAGTTAGTATTTCCATATGCAATTGATTAAACAGGTACTAATAATATCTTTTATATATTTTTCAAACTAAATTTTCGAATTCTTATACATATTTAATAATAAGAGTACATCTCAGTTCAGATGTTAACTTTTCCAGTGATGGAAGTAAATTGTCACTTTTACAAGTAAAGTTTTGTTTAACAGAGAAATACATTGTTTATAAAATGTTGGATGTACCTGATTATTAGAAATCCCACTTCCCTCTAATTTTTACTTATTCACCATTATATTGCTTTCCATGGCCTTTCCATGGCCATTTAACCTGTCTTTGAAAGGACGTCCTGATAAGCCATGGATTATAGCTCTTGAGTTTCTCTTTCCTCACAATATCTTCTCTTCTTGCTCCCAAACATTCCCCAACCCCAAGGTATACCTGACATGACATGGTTCTTTCACTTAATGACACTGGGCTCTTGTGTTGATTGCATTACATTTTGTCCAAATCTTTCTAAAATGCAGCACTGGAAGCAGCATGTTTTTTTTGTTTGTTTGTTTGTTTTTTGTTTTTTTTTTTAGATGTAGTCTATACATAGGGCAGTGTCCAGATAAATTTTAGCTTCCCCTGACCCAGACACTCTGTCACCACCAGAGTAACTTGAAACTAAATTAGCTTTTTGCAATCACATTTGGAATTGGTTAACAATATCTTCTTGTCTCATAATTCATCTGTTCATGTTCTTCAAGTATCCAATGTATGTTTAATATACCCATAAAAGTACAGGTCAGATGTGACTTTCTACTTGTGATATTTCTAAGCAAAGAGAATCAAGCTTATAGAAATAAAATTTCTTTCAATAACACAGTCCCTTACCACTGTAACCCCCTGCCAAAAGCCTTCCAAAGACCCCTGCTCAGAAATAACTGTAGCATATCTTAAATAAGTGCTGGAGAAATGTGTTGCACCTGAAACTGGTGGAAAGTCTCTTCCCCCAGTAGTATCCATTCAGAGTGAGTTAGTAGAACAATCTTTCAATGTGTTGTTAATCTGACCTAAGGTTTAGTCAGTATATTCTACTGCAAAAGCAAAGCCAACACACAATCTCATTTTAATAAGAAAAATATTATATAGAAAGATAAATTTTCATCTTGATGTCATTGATATAGTTCATTACACAGATGTACCAAATTAAAAGATAATGATATGCAATATGGTAGGCATCATAATAAAGAGAATGTGAAAGATTGTAGGACAAATGTAGCATCAGTAAAATGATCATATTGGGATATCACTTTTATAACAGGATGAAACATGCCATAACAAAGGAATGAAAAATGTGGTTGTTTGAAACGTACTGTTACATATTCAGATTTGTTCACTGCTCACTTGAAGGGAAAGGAAAGAGTCTAGATTCAAAGCAACAATATAGCAGATAAAAGAATCTTTTTCCTTGTTTTCTCTACTCCTTAGCATTGACCACAGACTATATATCCAGAGAAAGGGATAGCAACATTCATCCTTAAATCAGGTGAGGACCAGTTTGAGAAATGTATGATGAACAAGAATAATCAAGGGAATAGGAAAATATGTGGGCCTGGAATCATCCTTACCTGACCCTTATGAATCCCTCCATATTCTGTCATTTCCAGGAAGAGTTCTGTTCAGACCATGGAAGCAATGGAGTTCCTTTAGGTGTAGTAAAACAGAGAGAGCATTTGGGGAGGGGGGGAGTAGACTAAATGAAGAGAAGAAGAAATAAAAACCTAGTTCTGACCCCAAAGGATTCAAGATGGACTCTTTGGCTCCCATTTCTCCCCAGACTCCTAGGACTTAATTCGCTTCAGCATACAGTCTCCTAACAGACACTGTGCTAGTCCTTATAGGATCATAAAGATGAGTGAGTACATTGTCCCACAATCTAATGGGAAGGAAATGGCACCAACATAGAGATAATGAAAATCAAAGGCAGAGTGTGTTCAGTGGTCTAAGAGAGACACTGTGTGTTATAAGAGTTCAGAGGGGGGAAACCTTCACATTTAATTTAATTTGAGGACTTGGGATAAACTATCCTTGGGATAGACTTTAAAGGATTTCCATAGGCGAAGACGAGGTGTAAAAAAGTACAGCAGGCTATTTCTTCAGAGGGGAGTCCCAGTGGTATTGTGCAGGCAGAGTTCCGTGCCTGTATCCTTAGAGTAAAGGTCTAAGCAGTAAAGGCATCCATGGTCATGCTCTACAGGTATCCTAGCATTGTGAAGATAACCCAGAGTAGTCTCAGCTGTGAGACCAGGGCTTTCTTGCTTCTGTGACAAGTCATGTGCAGTATTGGCCAGATACCTGGTCAGGAAGTATGAGTCAGAACCCAGGATGTGAATAGAGTAAGGCCCTTTTCCTCTTCTTTTTGTTTAAAGTTTATTTGTTTATTTTGAGAGAGAGTGAGAAATTGCATACAAACACACATATACATGAATGAGGAGGGGCAGAGAGAGAGGGGGGTGGGGAGAGAGAATCCCAAGCAGGTTCTGTACTGTCAGTGTCGTGCCAGATGTGGGGCTTGATCCCAGGAACTGTGAGATCATGACCTGAGCTGAAATCAAGAGCCAGACACTTAACCAACTGAGCCACCCAGGCACCACTCCCCCCTTTTCCTCCTATTTAAGGTTATTAGTGGGTATTGACTGGGATACTGGGGCAAATGACTACCTAAAAGAAGCATTTAAGATAGGACATCTATCTTAGTGCTCTGTAAGCACTAACTCTTAGGAAGCCAACTTCAGTGGGCTAGACAAATCGGAATACTATCCATTTACATTTCTCTTTCTTCCTGTATTAGTCGGCATTCAAACAGAGAGACAAAACCAGTAGGAGATCTATAGTAAGAAATGTATTCCAGGAAATCAGCTTACTCAGCTGTGAGGACTGGCTGGGCAAGTCTGAAATCTGTAGGGCAGGCTATCAGGAGTGGCAGGCTGGCGCTCTTGGCATGAGCGGAAGCTGCTGTCCGTGGGTGGAAGTTCTTCATCCTCAGGGAAGCCTCTGCTCTGCTCTTAATGCCTTCTAACTGATCACAGGCTTCTTCACATCTACAAAATACTTACATGATTTCACCTAGATTAGTGTTTGATGAGCAACTGGGGCCTGTAGCCCCACCAAACAGACATGTAAAATGGATCATCACACCTCCCGTAGACCAGTTCTGATGTTAAGGTGAGGGCAGGCATTATTAACAACTGCATCAGGCAGAGTATGGCAACGACAGAGGGGAATCCATCAGAGCTATAAAACGCCACATATTATTTGCACCTCTGTATAGGACTGTCCAGAACAGACTAATCCACAGACACAGAAAGCAGATTTATGGCTTAGGGCAGGGAGGGAAAGGGGAGGAACTGTTTAATGAGTGTGGGGTTTCCATTTAGAGAGGGTGTAAAAGTTCTGCGACTGGGTCATGGTGTGGCTGCACGACGTTATGAATGTACTTAATGCCATTGAATTGTATACTTTGAAGTGGTAAACTTTATGTTATGTGTATTTTTACCATAATAGAAAGATAACCAAATGTAACTGTCATTAAACAGTGCTGTGTACAGCTGACTGCAGCAGCCCCAGAACTGGAACACCCGTCTCCTTGAGGGTTCCCCAGGTGTAATTTAAAAGCGTAAATTTTGTGTGTTTACCTTTGTTTTAGCAAGGGATTCAGATCCTTGACACATGCAGCCTCAGCTCCTTTATACACCTGAGATGGACATTGTTCAAGCCTATTGTTCTGAATCCCCAGCTTGGAGGACACAGGGAGGCTTTGCTTTGACAGCTTGGTAGTGAATTGAGTAATAAAGATAACACAGGATTGGGTGGCTTGCACAGAGCTGGTGATGGAGATCTTCAGATACAGGGAGTTTTTGTGTAGAGTGTGCTGCCTGGGAAGATGGCCATGAATCTTGGGCCTGTCAGAAAGAACACCGAGATTTAGCTTGGCAGTTGTACTTGGGTTCATGGGAATATTTTACTGCCGTGGCTCTTTTCTTCTCAGTAAATGCTCTTCAGACTTGCTCTTTATTGGGAACTGTGATGTGTGGGTCTTCTCCTCTGTGTATAGCATACATTCTTGCTTAGCGTATCGAGGATGTCAGCATAATGATCCTTTTGCAGCAGTGACAGTTCAGAGAGATGTTTTTCAAATTTGTCGCTACTGACAGACATAGATGAATTCCCAACTAGAGTTATGGATCACCTAGAAAATGGGCTCTGACAGTGCCCTGGAGCCAGGGGGTGAAATGGCCCTTCCCTGGAAGAGGTTGTGTGGGGCATGTGTTCACAGTTGATGTGCGCAGTGGCACAGAAAGGGACAGCTCCAAATGCTTATGTTCTGTTTATGTCCATGCTTCTTGCTTCTCAACTGGAAACAGCATGTTGTATGTTTAATGCCCTCAAACAGAGCTTTCTCCTTGGAAATATGTTCAGCTTTTATTTTTATTTTATTTATTAAAAATTTTTTCTTAATGTTTATTTCTGAGAGAGAGAGACAGAGAGAGGAGAGAGAACACAAGCTGGGGAGGGCAGGGAGAGAGGGAGACACAGAATCTGAAGCAGGCTCCAGGCTCTGAGCTATTAGCACAGAGCCTGATGTGGGGCTCAAATCCACCAACCGCCAGATCATGACCTGAGCCAAAGTCGGATGCTCAACCAACTGAGCCGCCCAGGCACCCTGTTCAGCTCTTACAGAAGCAACATTAAGTATTTGAAGTCACTAAAGAAGATTTTATTTAGTGGCATGAAAGGGACTTCAAACAACTCAAAGGATGTGTGTTGGGCTTTGTGTCCATTTTTACAAGTTAAGAATGAAATTTAAAGGGCGTGTGGGTGGCTTAGTCGGTTAAGTGTCCAACTTTCGCTTAGGTCATGATCTCGCGGTTCGTGGGTTCAAGCCCCGCGTGGGGCTCTGTGCTGACTGCCAACTCAGAGCCTGGAGCCTGTTTCAGAGTCTGTCACTCCCTCTCTCTCTGACCCTCCCCTGCTCACGCTGTCTCTCTCTCTCTCCTAGAAATAAATAAAAAACATTAAAAAAAATTTTTTTAAAAGAATGAAATTTAAAAGTTACTATTAACCATCATATATGCTGCTTTCACATGTGGCTGATTTTAGCCTTTAAAACACAGATTTTAGACAAAATTAATTTTTTGAGGTGTAAATGTTCCCATCCTTAATGACTCAATAAATGTATGAAAAATTGAAGTATAATTTGATACGGTCCTTTCCACAAAACTAAATCAGCCAACTTATATTTCTTAGAGGTCTTCTGACTTATTCTTGCATAAGAAGATCTATGAGCAGCTTTGTATTTATGAGAGGAAGAATTCTGCCCAAATGTATCCACCAATGGCCACTGTTAGGGTCCTCACTTTGGGCTGGCCTATCTCTAGGAGATACCTACTGAAAGACAGTAATTTATGAGTATGATGTAAGTATGTTAGATGTCTAAGATGTGCTAGGCACTCTGCATACACAGGACATGATTTTTTCTAACAGTTTTGTGCAGTATATGTTATATCATACAACTAACAGAAAGGTGACTTGCTCAGCTCCACATAGACAATAAATGACAAGAGTTGACATTACCCAGGACAGTCTGATCCTCAACCCTGTCACTTTTCATTGAACCAGGCTAAACTACCAAGGATTTTCAGAACTTTTAGGTACAGAGCTGATGCTGGGGCTCGTTCTGGCTACTATAACAAAATACCACAGACTGAGTCACTTATAACCTACTGAAACTTATTACTCACAGTTCTGGATTCTGGACGTCTGAGATCAGGATGCCAGCATTTTTGGGTGAGAGCTCTCTTTGGGGTCACAGACTTCTTGTGTGTTCACATGAAGCAAGTTCTCTGGGGCCTCTTTCACAAAGATACTAATCCAATATATGGGAGTTCCTAATGATTTAAGTACCTTCCAAAGACCCCACCTCCTAATATCATCACCTTTGGGGATTAGGATTTCCACATATAAATTTTAGGGGGCAAAAACATTCAGACCATAGCAGCGAGTCACCAGGAAACAGCTGATAGGCCACCTAAGGTTTAAAGGAGAGAGGGCAATCCAGGGAAGTTTCCTGATAAGCAAGTAATTCACTTGAAGAGCTTCTGGTCTCCTAGAAAACATAGCCGAAGTGTAACCCCCCATCAGAGCCTTTGTTCCCACATATCATGTTACATAGTCAACCATGTTCTCTTCTGTGCTGTATACCTGCCTGTATGTCTGTACTCACACTTGTCATACTTTACTGTGCCTGGCACAGAAACTGGTATAGAGTGAGATCTTAATAAGTGCTTATTGAATTAATCAGGTAAAGGCATCCAGGCACGTCTAACAGAATGGGAGAACCAGAGGGAGACTGGACAGGTGAAGTGGGAGACCAAGGATGAGCTAATTGGACTTGAAGATGAACCACCCTTGACTGTGTTTGCCTGAGAATGGATCACCTGACACCTGAAATATAAATACAGCGACAGACATGATGATAAAGTCAGGCGTTCTATTCCTTGTATTTTCAGCTTCAGGGAGGTTGATTTCCACAGCAGTTTTTTGTTTTTTGTTTTTTTTAAGTAAGTGCTTTCTGTTTGTGTGTGTGTGCACACACACGTGCGCACACATGTGTGTGCATGCATTCACATGCATTCCTGCCCAAGATGCAAACAAAGAAAGAATATGGAGAAGGACTTGAGGGAGAGTGAAAACTGCTCTGAAGACTCAAAAATCCCCATTTTGGCCCCCACGCTAAGGATTGGGAAACTGTAATCTCTAGACCAAGTCCCGCTTGCTGTCTGTTTTTTCAGTCCTATAAAGACCAAACTAAGAACAATTTTTTATATTTTTAGTGGTTGAAAAACATCAAAAGAAGAATATTTCATGATATGTGAAAATTACATGAAACTCATAAGTTAGGTTTTATTGGAACCCAGTGACACCCATTCGTTCGTGTATTATTTATGGCTGCTTGTGTACTGCAACAGCAGAGCTGAGTACTTGCAACACAGACCATATGGCCCACGAAAATCCTAAAATATTTACTGTCTGCTTCTTTGCAGAAGAAGTTTGCCAGCCTCTGCTATAAGCCGCAGTAGTGAGTGTCCTCCCTGTTTAAGGCAGGTGGGAAAACAGAATAACATTGTTTCCATTGTTTCAGGAGCCTTCTAGAGGAGCGTATTGATCTTATTTATAGATTTCTATTGATTTCTGGTGTTACTTTAATCTGTGTTGGCACGAGGGCCTGGAATAATTGTACATGGTGAAAGTGCGTTCTAAATTGCATCTGGAAAATCTCTCATGATTGATTTTGGTGAGGAAGTTTTAATTTTTAAATTGCTTTGGAACCTTTCCAACTGAGAGTGGGCACTGATGGGGAAGCGGGTGGGGGTGGGGGTATGAAGATGGCCGCTCTTGGCCCCACACCCCTTCAAGGCTGCTGTCAGGATCAATGAGATAATGTATAGGCCGCATTTTGTGCTTCCCAAGGAAAGGCGTTTTGTAAGACATTATTATTAATAACACAGAGAGACGTAGAGGTAATGATCTTCATCTCTGACTCACAAAATAATAGGTTTCTACTAACAGTTTGGATTTGATAATTAAGTGCAAGTTTGTGATGGGGCCGAAGCAGCAGGGGCATCTTAGAGCAGTGAGAGAGGCCATTGTGATTTCAAGATGTACATATCTGTCTTGAGTTATTTAAATGTTTATTTTTGAAAGAGAGAGAGAGAGAGAGAGAGAGAATGAGTGGGGGAGGGGCAGAGAGAGAGAGAAAGACATAGAATCCGAAGCAGTTTCCCGTCTCCGAGCTGTCAGCACAGAACCTGATATGGGGCTCAAACTCATGAGCTGTGAGAGCATGACCTGACCTGAAGTCAGATGCTTAACCAACTGAGCCACCCAGGTGTCCCTGTCCCAGTTTTTAAAAATGCAGTTTTGGGAAGGGGCTCCTGAGAAATTAAGGGAGGAGGGAGAGAGGAGAAGGAAGAAGAAAAGCCAGTAGAAGGTGTATTTGTTGGATGGTTAACTTATGGACAAGTTGAGGCTCTGTTGCTGAGGACACTCTGAGCCACTGTGCAGAATAACCCTCATACGTTGTGCCAAGAGCTTTGTCTAACTAGTTTTAATTCTGGGGGGAAAAATCTAGAAAGGCATTTTTAGTTACATTTCACAGCGAGAACCTGAGGAGTTAGTATAAATTACATAAAGTCACTTAGTTAGATAGCATCAGGGCTGGGATACAGGTCCGAATGCACCTAACTGCCCCACTCATGCTCTTTCCTCTACGTTATGTAAGAGTTTAATTGCCTCCTACTAGAATTTATGTTGTTTCTAATTTGTAATGTTGGGAGGATGGATGCATGTTAGGAGGTTATGCTGCAGTAACATATAACCCCCAAATCTCAGTGATTTAGCCACGACTTATTTCTCTTACTACATGTCCATGTGTGTGGCAGGGTGGCTTCATGTGGATAACATCTTCAGTTGAGGATCCAAGCTGATGGGACTGCTGCTGTCTGGTGGTGATGGCCCTCAGCTGGGGCAGGAGAGGCACCCCCTGCATTCATTCTCAGGGTCAGGCTAGTGCTAACACTGCATTCACAAGACCTTGGGAATGAGTGCTTCCTAAATTTTACACCATACACACCTTGCTTCCTTTACCCTAGTCCAGTCCACATGGTGGAGGGAAGAGGGCCTGGTGAAACAGGGGTAACCTCTTAAAACTGTTACTTCGGGTGACATGCTTTTTCTGTTCACATTTTATTGGAAAAGCAGGAAGGACACCGGATATTGGTGAACAATAACAGAGTCCCCCTGAGTAGGTTTTATTTAAATCATTTTTATAAGCCTCCTCCTTTTCTTGTTAATAGGTTAACAGGTTTAAGCAGATCATCATGACTCGGAACCTATTTAATTCAAATGTTCACTTTCCTATGTGGTCTCATGAAAATTCCGAGTACCAAGTGCTGTAGCTGAGACTCTTTGTATTTGGGTATTGGAAGTAGAGTATCAAGGAGGGTGCTGTCAAAGTTCCTACTCCCAAACTAGCAATCGAACGTTTATTTGGGGATTTAGCCATTTCCTAGAAGGCCTGGGAGATAGAGAAGACAGGCAGGCAATTATTATGCAAAGGTTTTGTCTTGAACAAGTAATAACAGCCTTTGGCAATAGCAGTAGTTTGATAATACAACAGCGTGATTAGTGATAGGGGCTCATTAAGAAGTTGTCCTTTTCAACATGTGGTCCAGCAACTTCTTTTGTTGTGGGCTGTATTTTCTCTGTGAGCTGGACACACAGCCAGAGTAAATGTAGAAGGAACACTAACCACACACACACACACACATTTCAAAGAGATATTGCAAGAAGAAAAATGGCTTTGAGCAAATAATAGTAAAGCCGATAATAGATATTAGATTTTTCTGTCTGCTCATCTCTATTCAAATGTCCAGATCTTCTACCAAAATTCTTACTCTTTTCTTGGGGGCAAGTTCTGGTGGTGGAAAATAGTGTGGTACAGTCAGGATTAGAATTTAGGCAGTAGCCATAAATTAATAATCTGATTAAACATGGGCAGAGGACCTGAATAGACATTTTTCCAAAGGAGACATACAAATGGCCAACAGACATATGAAAGGATGCTCAACATCACTAACCAGGAGAGAAATACAAATCAAAATGACAATGAGATATCGCCTTACACCAGTCAAGTACAACTGGTATCAAAAAGACAAGAACAGGGACACCTGAGTGGCTCACTTGGTTAAGCGTCTGGCTTCTGCTCAGGTCATGATTTCACAGCTCATGAGTTCAAGCCCTGTGTCAGGCTCTGTGCTGACAGTTTAGAGTCTGGAATCTACTTCAAATTCTGTGTCTCCCTTTCTTCCTGCCCCTCCCCCACTCAGGCTCTGTCTGTCTCTCTCTCAAAAATAAACATTAAAAAAGACAAAAAATAAGTTTTGGCAAAGATTTGGAGAAAAAGGAACTTTTGTGCGCTGTTGGTGGGAATGCAAACTGGTGCAGCCACTGTGGAAACCAGTATGGAGACTCCTCAAGAAATTAAAAATTGAAATCTACCATATGATTCAGTAATTCCACTACTGGGTATTTACCCAAGGAAAATGAAAACACTAATTTGAAAAGATATATGCACCCTTATGTTAATAGCACTATTGTTTACAATAGCCAAGATACAGAAGCAAACTAAGTGCCCATTGGTAGATGAGTAGAGAAAGAATATATGTTTTATATATACATATACATATGTGCCCGATGTATATGTACATATATATACACACACATATATATGTATATACACATATGTATGTATATACATACAATGGAATATTCCCTAGTTAAAAAAGAATGAAATATTGCCTTTTGTGATAACACGAATGGTCCTAGAGGGTGTTATGGTAAATGAAATAAATCAGACAGAAAAAGACAAATACCACATGATATTACTTATATGTGGAATCCCAAAAACAAAACAAATCAACAACAACAACAGAAAAAACCCCAGAAAGTTATAAATACAGATAATAAACTAGTGATTGTCAGAGGAAAGAGGGGATGGAGGTGGGCAAAATAAGTGAAGGGGATTAAGAGGTACAAACTCCCAGTTATAAAATAAATAAATCATGGGGATGAAAAGTAAAGCACAGGGAATACAGTCAATAATATCACAGTAACATTGTATGATGACAGACGGTGACTGCACTTATCATAGTGAATGCAGTGTAATGTATAGAATTATCTAATCATTATATTGTACACCCGAAACTAATATAACATGTCAACTATACTTCAATTAAAAAAATAATTTAGATATTGAGAGAGAGGGCAGGGTGTTAGGAGGAAGGGAGTCATATCATGGTGAAAAAATTTTGCATGCTTGCATTTTTGTCCACTCTTGCTTGCACACTTGTGTAACCATGGGCAGGCCATCCATCCTTCCATTCTTCACTTGTAAGATGAAACTAGGGGAGAAGACTGTAGCTCTGAATTTGGTGATGAAAATAAAGGAAGAGATTGTCAGTTTAGAAGGACTGAGAAATTTCTTTATTATTATTATTATTATCATCATTTTGTTTACTTATTTATTTTGAAAGAGAGAGAGAGAGCATGAGCAGGAGAGGGGCAGNGACATGTACAGGTTTCGTCTCTTTCAGAGGAAGTAACCTAGTTTCTCTTGTTAAGCACCCCATTGAGGGCTTTCCTTAACAATTGTAACNGGCTGTAGTAGACAAGGTTGACATGTACAGGTTTCGTCTCTTTCAGAGGAAGTAACCTAGTTTCTCTTGTCAAGCACCCCATTGAGGGCTTTCCTTAACAATTGTAACTGGCTCCACAGATAAGGGGGAACTTCCTGAACTATACCAAATTTCTGAAAATACAAAATTCTATGCTGCTTGCCTGGATGCATACATTTTATGGTCATGGCTTTGACAATATTCTTGTTAGAGAAGCATTTGTGGAGGTTCCATAAATACACTACTGAGAAGATGAAACAAAAATGAGAACCCAGCTAATTTGTATTAGAGGTGGGGGAGTCCATTTGTGGATTGCTGAATTTTGAAAAATAGCCAAGAAAGAGAAACAAATAAATCAAATAGCTAGCACTGCTGAATGCAGGGCTTTTTCCCCCATTTATTTTGCTAAGTGTGGATGGCTGTTAATTACATATTTATGGTAATACTTCATAGCTTAGCTGTGAATGTCCTGAAGCATGTTTTGTTTTTCCTTTTTTTTTCTTTTTCTTTTTTTAATTTTGAGAGAGAGAGAGTGTGTGTAAGCACATGCACACGAGCAGGGGAGGGGGCACAGGGTGAGGAAGAGACAGCTTCTTAAGCAGGCTCCATGCTCAGCCTGGAGCCCCTCAGAGGACTTCATCTCACGACTGTGAGATCATGGCCTGAGCCCAAATCAAGAGTTGGATGCTTCTCTACACATTNTGGGGGGGAGGGGGGATGGGCATGGAGGAGGACACTTGTGGGGATGAGCACTGAGTGTTATGTGGAAACTAATTTGACAATAAACTATTTGTTAAAAAAAAAAAAAAGTTGGATGCTTAACTGACTGAGCCACCCAGGGGCCCCAGAAGCATGTTTTCTAAACATAATAAAGTCTGGACTGCACGGGCCCTCTTTGCTCATTATTCTGCTATTACATTTGATCTTGGAAGTGGCTTAAATTTGCTATGGCCGTTGTGGATTAATTACATTGGGGTGGGTTTAGCTGGGATCAAACTGGAATACCAGAGAGACTTTCTTAAATTGTGAGAAGTTCTATAAAGTTTCTACCTTTACTTCACAGAAATAATGCATTTAATCATCAGAGAGAACCATTTTGGTGTTGAGCTCTGAGAGTCTTATGGGCTATAAATGTCCAGGCAACCCTTTTATTATCAGCTTGGGAAGGAGTTGCCCTATGTTTAACTTGTAGCCTGAGTGAGCATCTTTCTTATTCCCCTGTTTCCAAATTAGAGAACTTATATGTTGTTATACTCAAGCTTCTGTGCCTTAAAATGGGATTAACTGTAACCCCTACCTAGTATGGATGTTGGGCCAAATACAGTCGGCTGCTAATAGCTTTGGGATACAGACTGTCAGATTGTTAAGTAGGCAGAAGAGGGAGACGCTGCTTTATTGATGACCATAGCCCAAAATAGTGGATTTGGAAACATCAGCATAATGGATGTGTGTATCCCAACTTAGAAATTTTAGAACTGTTCTCATCATATTAGAAAAAAATGTGTATGTATTTTGGTTTATTTGTTTCTTTTTGGTTTTGGCTGCCCAGACAAATAAAATGGAGTTGTCATGACTTGAAGATGTAAGTAGCCATTGCTGGGAGATTGCTAGGGCTCAGGGTCGGGGAGTACCCCACAGTAAACATATTGTTTTTTATTTCATCCAAAGACAAGGGAAAATTGTTTCTCTTTAATGGTGCATTTACTATAAGTAGCTATCTCACCAAGACTTACTTTCCCCTCATACTTCTGAACCTGGAGCCTTCAGCTCAGAAGCACTTAGAAATTTGTCATTGTAATTCTTTGGCTATCATTTCTTGCCTATGAGCCCATATTTCCTCTGTTGGGTGTTCAGTGCTCTTGCTGGGTTGTCTATCCACTGAGAGCAGTACCGAATGAGGCTGTCAGCTCATTAGCAGTNCCCATATTTCCTCTGTTGGGTGTTCAGTGCTCTTGCTGGGTTGTCTATCCACTGAGAGCAGTACCCAGTACCGAATGAGGCTGTCAGCTCATTAGCAGTGGGGCGTGGATTTAGGTGTACTTGGAATTCAGGAGCACTGAATTAGGAGGCCTTTCCAGGCAAGCTTTGCTGTGGGTCCTGCACTTTATTTTCTCCAGCAGGACAATTTGCATTTGAATAACATTTTCCTTGTGGTGAAAATCCCTGTCCAGAATCTTTTGAAAGGAAGTATGAGGGAGAACAGATGGAAAGGACCCGAATAGTTCAAGTTTGGGACTTTTAAGACTAATTTTAGTTTAGCACGAAGCTTCAGGACTTTGGCCAAGACCAGATGCTTGTAGACACCCAACTACCTGCATGGGGTAGAGGAGGTGGGGACCCACTTATCTGGCTTATTATCATCTGTTCCTTTACGCTCACCAGCACTTCCTGACTTACATTTGTCTCTTTGTCCCTACCTCTGCCTGAAGCTTTCCTGTTCCTGATTCTCAGCTGTAACACGTTTGTCCTGTTTCCTCTGTGTGTGTGTGTGTATATGTGTGTGTGTGTGTGTTGTTTTGGTTTGGTTTTTTCTTTGCATAGCATTCCCACAGACCAACAGTTCTATCATTTCCAAATGGATTCCTCCTTTTGGATACCTCTGTACTGGCCTCTTGGAAGGGCATGACTAGTTTGCTCTGCACTGATACTGATTTTAATTAAGCACCTATAGTATATTCCAAAAATTGTGCCAAATGCTATATACATATGATATTAATTTGTGATAGACAAAGTAATAATAACATAAGAGTTAAGACGTAACACTATGTGCCAGGCTTGTACTTTTGTACACCCCTTCTGCGTATTTACTTGTTTTATATTCACTGCAATCCCATGAGAGTTATAGTAGAGTGTCTCCAGGAGACAGAACCCACACCATTTCAAAAATTGGTTTATTACGTATAATTTATATACCATTAAATTTACTCATTGTAAGGGTGCACGTCAATAAATTTTAGTATATCTGTGGGTTGTGAAATCATTACATTAAGCCAGTTTTAGAGCATTTCCATCACTCCCTGGAATTCCCTTGAGCCTGTTTGCAGTCAATACCTGCCCCCATTCTCACATTCATGCAACCCCTGGTTTGTTTCAGATCTCTATAGGTTTAACTTTTTTGGACATTTCATACAAATGGATCCTACAGTATATAGTATTTTGTATCTGGGGTCTTTCACTTGCATAACACTTTTGAATGTTATACTTGTTATGTGTATCAGAAGTTTGTTCCTTTCATAGCTAAGCAGGATTTTATTGTATGAACACATCATATTTTGTTTATGTATCCCTAATTGTTAGGCATTTACATTTTTTCCAGGTTTGACTATTATAAAACATGTTTGGGCATATGGTTTCTTTTGGATAGATTCCTGGGACTAGAATTACTTGGTTGTATGATAATTTTAAAAGTTATTTATTGGGGCACCTGGGTGGCTTAGTCGGTTAAGCGTCCGACTTTCGCTTGGGTCATGATCTCGCGGTTCGTGGGTTCGAGCCCCGCGTCGGGCTCTGTGCTGACTGCCAGCTCCAAGCCTGGAGCCTCTTTTGGTCTGTGACTCCCTCTCTCTCTGACCCTCCCCTGCTCACGCTGTCTCTCTCTCCCTCTCCTAGAAATAAATAAAACATTAAAAAAAATTAAAAGTTATTTATTTATATTGAGACAGAAAAAGAGAGAGTAGGGGAGGGGCAAAGAGAGAAGCAGAGAGAGAATACCATGCCGGCTCCATGCTGTCAGCATAGAGCCCCATGCCGGGCTTGAACCCACAGACTATAAGGTCATACCCTGAGCCAAAACCAAGAGTTGGAGGCTTAACCTACTACACTTTCTCAGGCACCCCTGTATAAGAGGTTTATGTATAACTTTTCAAGAAACTACCAAACTCTTTTTCCAGAGTGGATGTACCATTTCGCATTCTCACATGCAGTGTATGAGAGTTCCAGTTTCTCCACATCCTTGCCCACTCTTGGTATTGTCTGTCCTTTGAATTTTTTTAGTGTTTATTTATTTTTGAGAGACAGAGAGACAGAGCATGAGCAGGGGAGAGGCAGAGAGAGAGGGAGACACAGAATTGGAAGTAAGTTCCAGGCTCTGAGCTGTCAGCACAGAGCCTGAGGCAGGGCTTGAACCCACAAACTGCGAGATCGTGACCTGAGCTGAAGGCGGCGCTTAACCAACTGAGCCACCCAGGTGCCCCTTGTCTGTCCTTTGGATGATAGCCATATGAATAGATGTGCAATGGCATTTCATTGTGGTTTTAATTTGCATTTCTCAAATGAGTAATGATTTGAGCACTGTTTTCATGTGCCTGTTAGCCATTCATATGTCTTACTTGATAAATTGTCCATTGTTTGTTTTCTTATTTTTGAGTTGTAAGACTACTCTCTCTCTATCTATATTCTGGATATAAGTTATTTATCAGATACGTAGTTTGCAAATGTTTCCTCCCCACCTGCTTTTTTTTTTTCACACACCAATTGTTTTAGTAGAGAGAGTTGAATATGAAGAATTATTAGCCATGTGAACATACATGTCACCCATGTACTGAAGAACTGAAGAGACAAAAGGAGAACACAAAAGTTTCACGAAGGCAACCATCACAAGAAGCAGCTAGCACCCCTACGGATGGAGGAACAAAGGGAAGAGGTTGAAATGATGGGACTTAGGAACATGGAGAAGGAGATGAAACTTAATCCTTTGAGGAGAGGATGCTGCCCAGTTGATGCTGGTGCCTCTGAGGCATACAATGAGCTGATTCTCGGGGTGCTGGGGAAACTGCAGACCAGAGTCAACAGAGAGAGCAAGTGCAAGTGGGGTAGAGAGAGAGAGAGAGAGAGAGAGAGACACAGAATCTGAAGCAGGCTTCAGGCTCTGAGCTGTCAGCACAGAGCCCAGCTAAGGGCTTGAACTCATGGACTGTGAGATCATGACCTGAGCTGAAGTCAGATGCTCAACCGATTTTACCACCCAGTTGCCCCAAGAAGTCCCTTTTTCCTCTTCCAGCCTCCCTGTCTCCACCCAGCACCCAGCATGTTCGCACATGCTAACAAGGAACAACGTAGCAGAAGCAGAAATGTGGCTTGCAGAGCTGCAGAGCATAGCGTACAGAAGGGTGGGATTGAAGCCCATAGGCTTAACGATCAACATGAGTAGGTGCTGCCATTATTCCTATTTTACATGTGAGACCACTGAGGAAGAAAGAAATTATAGAACTTTCCCAAGATATTCAAGCTGATAAATAACAGCTGGGGTCGGAGCCCACGTGTCTGGCTCCAGAGCTCCTTGTCCTATCTGCTACTTAGTCTGCCTTCCTGATCCAGCCATAGATTGTAATAAAGCAAATGGTTAGCAAACAACGCACCTGCCTTTGTGAATTCTTGGGTCTTCTGTGGTCTTATTAGTTGATAAAAACCATAGTTCTTCTGGATTCTTGAAAGTGTAGGAGAATTACAGAGTTCTAGACCCTACTTAGACCCCAGACAGTGAACCTTGCTTGGCTCCAGTCTACATGGTTTATGCCACTTCTCCCTCCATAACTCAGTCTTTCACTTTCAATTCTCCATTTCCTCTAATACTAAAATGGTTTATTAACAAGGGCACATAATTTTTCTCCCTAGTATTACCTATGGGGAGTGGGAGTATTTGGCATTAGAGGACAATCAGTTAGGGTATGGTTCTCTCTTAAGAGTCCGGTTCATTTGGTTCTGTGCTTTCCATTTGATTATGCCTTTCTCCTATTTTTTTAGCTGCTTTCTAGTTCACTCAGTTTCAGATTATAGTTCACTGTTTTAACTTTGGAGTTGAACTTGATGCTTTCATTGCTTAACTTGCAAATTCTGGAATAGTGATACTACCATGGCTTCCCCCAACTGAGAAATTAAGCACATTTTCTTCTTTTCCAAATGAGTCACAATATGGATGTTACACATGTATAATTAGTTCCATAGGCTGTGTGATACTCTTTTGCTTAGAATTTGAAAGTGATGTTTTAGAATACGTGTATGAGTATAGGCACATAATTTTGCATAGATAAATAATGTTATAACAAAGTAAAGTAAGCTGCCTGGGATTAGCATGTAACATATGTGTTTCCCCACTTTATGATTATTCATGTAGGAAATATATTTTTTCCTTTACAGATGTATCCAGACTAGAAGTTGACCACAATTATCTAAGTGTACATTGAGAACCTCAGAGAAGTTAACATATTTTGGTGGGTAGATTTTTCCAAACAGCCACTAAAAACAGTGTGAATTCATTCAGAGTGGTCAGGACCTAAGTCTGGCTTGAGTGTTGTGGCTAGAGGCACTCATGGGTCCACCCACAACATAAGAATCCAGCCTCTAATGGTCTGGGAGTTGGTGGGGAAGCTACTTTCTCACATATACTTTGTCTTTTAGGCTCCTGTCCTTTTATGATCCAGGAGTCTGTAAAATGGAAATTCAAGGTCGCAGTTCTAAATGTATAATGTTGATGTAGGACCATAGGAACAGTAAATATGATACTTGCATTTACGTATACTTATATTTAGTATAGTTCTTGATTCATCTGTGACTTCAATGTTTCCAGGATGCCATTTACATCATTATTTCAAAGATCAGCTGATACGATTTTATTATACATTATCCAGTGAGTGGTCAAATAATAAATTAATAAAAAAAAACACTTTGTGTCTATCATTGATATACTTCTGAGTAAAAGAAAATACTATGATTCAAACATGCATTTCCCAAAGATTTCCCAAGAGTTGCTTTTTTAAAAAAACAGTTCCATGGGCAAATAAGTTTGTGAAATGCCACATGACCTAGTCTTCTACTGAAGGTTCATAAAGTGTATTAATATATTAAAGATTCTGAGAAGTCCTACACTAAATAATGCTGTTGAACTTCATTAATCCATCATGTTCTACTTATATGACTATTAGTTCTTCTTCTCCATGTAACATCTAATAGAACAGTGTATCCAATTGGTATATTCTGCTTTAAGTAAAATTTTCAAGACAACAAGGTAGTTTTACTTGGAAGTAACACCAAGTGAAAAAGTCTTTCTGTACTTATTTGCACAGTAGCAGCCCCATTTCAGGAAAAAATTGTGAAATAAATGAAATGGACTTTTGATTGGATAAACCTAGGAAACACCTGGTTCAGAAGTATTACATAAGTTCTTCATATTTGTGAAGTTATTTTTGCTTTCTAGCTATTGATGGTATGTTATAACCTGCCATCCCTTCACTCCCAGTGCTGGAAGAAACATGTTTTGAATATTTGTTGGGTTGGCAGATAATTCTGTTATCTGTGAATGGATCTTAAAGTTTCTTTGCAGACTAGGGTTGGGGGAGTGAAAGACACATATTAAAAATGGACATTAAGACACAGTGTGAGAAGTACTGCTGGGGTTCCCTGGGATGTTAGAAATACACAGAGCCCTGTCTTCACCTAATGAGATGGTTTTGGTAACAAACTCCTGTGAATGGCATCACAGGCACTAATGTTAATTGCAAATAATTTTGGAGCCCACTAGAAGTGTGGGCTCCTCTACCAGACTGTAAGTTTCTTAGGACGGACTTTATGTGTTTTTGTATTCTTAGGTCCTACGCACCTGGTAAACATGAAGTTATTTTTTTGAATCTTCAGTGAACCAGTAGAATTGGAAGCAGAATGTTTTGACCCCATGTGTCACTCAGGTCATATTTCTTTGCCTTGCCACTGCTGTTTGATTCAAGTGAAAAATACAAACTATTAGTGTATTTTCAATGCAATTCATAATAAGTTTTATCTGTAGAAATAATGCAAAGTAAGAATGCAGATGATAAACACTGTGCATGGTAAAATTTGGTATGCTTGGAAAACTGGTTTTAAAACCAAATATGTTCAGGTAAAATTGAATCTATAACAATTGACCTGGGAAAAACTGGACTTGATCAAAAGTAATGAAAGTAATATGAAATGAACAAAATTATGCATGGTTAAATTTATTATTGGCTAAGAGTTCACATGACAACACTTAGATTTGCAAGACTTGACCCCAGGAAAATAATTAAAGTTGGTAGAAACAATGAGTATAAAGGAAATCTCACAGACACTGTCCTGGACCCTTCACTTTGATAATGGGTTTCTGGTAGCAAACCTGCAAAGGCTGGTATTTCTCTTGCCTTCTTTTCCAGAAAATGCAATATTATAGCTCTTTAGCATACTGCATTAACTTACCATTATCACAGCTGCCACCTTTATCTTCTGTATTAAACCGTTTGCCATCACCTTTCCCTAGCTCCATTCCTCAGAGTGCTTCAGCATCATTTGGAAAACCTGCTAAAAATCCAGGTTGTTGGCTGCTCCCTCTAATCTCCTAAATCAGATCTATAGGGTTTGGCTTAGGACACTCGTTCTTTACAGCATATTGATTGGGTGATCCTTGTGCAGATTAGCATTTAGGAACTGTTGGTAAATATGTAGATTCGTGATATTGGATGTGGGAAAGGACACCAACAGTACCATGGGTGGTGGCAAGGTATCAGGACAGCATAAAGTCATCCATTCATTGATTTATTCAATCATTCACACAGTTGTGGACACTTTTATGGGGCAGGCTCTGTCCTAGGTGCTGGGGATGTGGAAGGTATTCTATAAGATCAAGAACCTACCCTCATTAAATTTACATTTTAGGAGCACCTGGGTGGCTCAGTTGGTTGAGCATCTGACTTTGGCTCAGGTCATGACCTCACAGCTTGTGAGTTCCAGGCCTGTGTTGGGCTCTGTCATGACAGCTCGGAGCCTGGAGCCTGCTTAGGCTTGTGTGTGTGTGTGTGTGTGTGTGTGTGTGTATCTCTGCCCCTCCCCTGTTCACTCTCTGTCTCTCTCAAAAAAAAAATAAACTTTAAAAATTTTTTAAAAATTACATTTTAATGTGAATGGCTATGCACAAGTAAAAAGTATATACTTTCAGGTAGTTTTAATTGCAATTAATAATGTGTAAGGAAGTTTTCATATAGAACTTTCCAGTGTATCCTCAAGTGCCAGGTGCCTCTAGAGAGGGAGCTGGTAGATCCCTGGTGGGGGCTAGGGTAACATTGAGAGTTTTCTCTTTTCCTTTCTCCTGCTAATATTTCTGCTACTTTGCTTGAAATGTAGGTTGTCATGGTGATTACATGGGGCTGAACTGGCAGGGGGTTGTGAAAAGTCACATCCTGAGAAGGAATTTCTGCTCTACAAAAGCTTTTGTCAAAATATACTCCTTGGTATCAAGAAGGTAATAAGGTTGGTGAAGTGCCTGCTCTGGGCTGGCCAGGAAGCGGTGTGCTAGACCCCTCCTCCTCGTTGCTAGAAGATATTGGTAAATTATGTTGTTTTCATCTCTTTACCAGTGATATTTATACACCTACAATTCAGAAAGCCTTGTTTTTCCTTCAAAGTTCTAGGAGCCCTGCAAAGCCACTCAGCTACTGTTGCTGGGATGTAGTATACCTGGGTTATGCCTTTAAAATTTTGATGTTTGATGCAGTGTAAAGTTTATTTTACGTGTTGGTGATTTTGCTTGATAAGGACAAAAAGGAAACATCACAAATTGGCTACATTTCCCCAAATATCTGGATGTTTTCAAGTTCCCCACTAACTCTGTTAGGACTGCAGGAAGGTCAAAAATATCCCATTTGTGGGTGGCAGGGGACTGGATGCATTGTGACATCTTGTAAAGTTCCATGCCTTGTGAAATCACAGGATAGAAGGAAAGAATTTGCTGACTCACCTGTCATCCTCACAGGTGCATGATGTAAACCACCCCTGCGAAAGGTGACTGGGGGAGGGATTGCTGGAGAGCCTCTTGCAAAACACAAATTTTATTTCTCTACTTGTTACTTGCAAGGAGACATTATTCCACTTTTTTAGAAAAATGTATATTTATTTTTCAGAGAGGGAGCAAGCGTGCATGCACGGGCAGGAGAGCGGCAGAGAGAGAGAGACAGAGGATCTGAAGCAGGTTCTGTACTGACAGCAGAGCCCAGTGTGTGAGGCTCGAACTCATGACCCAGCTCATGACCTGAGCTAAAGTCAGACTGAGCCACCCAGTTGCCCTCATAGTTCCATTCTTTATAGGAAAAGGAGGAAAATAAGGTTTTGATGTCTCACAAAGGCACACTGAGGTAGGAAAAAGAAGGGTTTAAGGAAAGGAGGCACTTCAAACTGAACTGGAAAAGAATCTCTACATCATCATAACTTCTTATTCTTATTTTTAAAAAGTTTTTTTAATGTTTATTTAATTTTGAGATAAAGACAGAGTCAGAGACAGTGAGTGAGTGGGGAAGGGGCATAAGGAGGGAGACACAGAATCCAAAGCAGGCTCCAGGCTCTGAGTTTTTAGCACAGAGCCTGGATGTGGGGCTTGAACCCATGAACCGTGGGATCATGACTTGAGCTGAGGTCAAGCGCTTAACTGACTGAGCCACCCAGGCGCCCCTCTTCTTATTCTTGATTCAGTTTTTAAAGAAATGACAGAAGCCTGATTGCTTTGAATACTTAAAACCATCTATTGGCTTCTTTGAAGAATCAACTTGCACCTGCAAGGAACTGGGTCAATTAACATAAGTTGACTCTTTCACTGTTTTCAGTGACAGTTGGTAAAACAGTGACTGCTCCACATTTCACCCCCATCCCCACTCCCAAATCATTGCAGTGTCTTCTCAGCATTACATAACCTCTGGGAAGGACAAATCTGCATATTAAAGAAGCTAATAGTGCTTCCAGCATATTCCTGTGGCTTCTCAATAATAATAGATATATTTTTATTTGTCTTAAAGACCCAGAGTTTACTTGCCTGTGGCTTCTTCAAATCTTGAAAAAAATTCCATCTGGTGAAACTAAAATGGATGTAGCATTGCACCAGAATTTTGAACTTTCCCAAATAAAATTTATTTTCAGCCTAATCTTTTTAAAAATATCAACTCTTGGGGGAGTATAATTTTCATATAATGAAGTACATTCACTGCAAGTGTACATTTGGGAGTTTTGACCAACTATACACCTAAGTAACACTATTAGGAGGTAGACTGTTTTCTACCACCCCCCAGAATGTTCCTCCTGCCAGTTGCTATCATTCCCTTCACCCTTGACCCAGGCAAGCACTGATACACTTTTTGCCATTATAGATTAGTTGGCATTGTCTTTTCAGAGAATTAGAATATGCAATGTGTGCGGTCTTACGCTTCTTTTGCAGAGCATGGTTCAGCTTCATCTAAGTCATTGTTATTTAGCATTAGTTCATTTCTTTTCATTGTTAAATAGTATTCTGTCATGTGGATGTATTCTATTTGTTCACCTGTCGACTAGCACTTATGTGTTTCCAGACTTTAGCTATTCTGAATAAAGCTTCCATCACTTTAACCATTCAGGTATGTCTTTAGGTTGACACATGTTTTCTTGGGTAAATATGTAGGAATGGAATTTCTTGGACATAGAGTAAGTCCATATTTAGCTTCTAAGAAATTACTGAACTGTTTTCCATACTGGCTGTATCATTTTACATTCCTACCAACAATGTATGAGAGTTCCAATTTCTCCACAGTTTTGTTCACATCACTGCTGCCTGTCTTCTGATTATAGCTATTCAATGGATGTAATGGTGGTATCTCATTGTCTTAATTGGCATTTCTCTGATGACATGTGATGATGTGAAGCATCTTTTCATGTGTATCTTCTTCAGTGAAGTGTCATTTCAAATCTTTTGTAAGATTTTGATGTGAGAGTTCTTCATATATCCCTGATACTAGTCCTTTGATATGTATGTTAAATCCTGAATATTTCCCCCAGTCTGTGAGTTGCCTTTTCATTTTCCTTGTACCTTTTTTTTTTTTTTTAAAGTAGGCTCCATGCCCAGCTTTGGAGCACAACATGGGGCTTGAACTCACAACCCTGAGATCAAGACCTGAGCTGAGATCAAGAGTTGGAAGCTTACCCAACTGAGCTATCCATGTGTGCCCCCTTTCATCTTTTTAATAGAATCTTTCAAAGTGTTCAGTTTGTCAATATTTTTCTTTATGCTTTGGGTTCTTTTTTTTTAAATTTTCTTTGAAATGAAAAGACAAACCTGAATTTATTGTTTTCTAGACACAGTACTGTGCTATTCAGGCATAGGCTTTGAGCAAATCAGACTATTAATCTTGTATGGGAGTTTGAGATGGTAGTGAGTTCAGGGATTGGTGAACTTTCAGAGCTCCAAGTGTGTTGACATCATCTAGGGAGGTGATAATATGTGTGAGACCATTGCTGATTGGTTGGCACTCAGCAGTGTGTTTATTTGAAGTCTGTCTCTTCTTGGTTGGCTGGTTTTCAGAATCAAGGGCTTGTCTTGATGGCTTACAAAAGCAAGTTCACTGGGGTGAGTTACCGTTGATCCCCTGAACTTGAAACTGGCTCTGATTTCTGGTTATTACCGTGGGAATGTGGAAACTTACATTTTTAAGCCTCCCAATACATCATCCATTGTATTGCTCCTAAATTCTGAAACCAGAAACCAATCATATCAGGGTAGAGTACTGATTTTATTTTATAAACTGTGCACAGAAATTTTGAAAGAAATGGTGCCAGATGGCCTGGAGATACAGACATTGCTGTTTCTTGCCTGGTTTCCTTTAGTCCAACTGGGTCCACTTCGAGGATAAACTCAGAAATCTAGATTGATTGGCAGATCCCTGGTGCCGTTCCAGGACTGAGCCAGGTCTCCAAATTGGTCTCTCAGGGAATTTGAGGTAATTTGGGGGAGTAGTCCACTCTTCCTGGGTGTTCCTAGGTGCAGACCAACTTGAGCCAGACCAAACTAACTGCTGGCATTGGGGAATTTCCCTGGTAAGTTTGTCAGTGTGCCTGTCCATTATTGATGCTTTCTTGAACTTAAGAGTGGAGTTCCTTCCTTATTTCAAGAGGCTAATAACGGGTTTTTTATTTTTAAGGATCAGGAGGCATCTGAGAGAAGTGCCATATAAAAAATAATAAAGTGCTTGTTTTTTCAAATCTTGGATAAGTCAACTATTTTAATTGTCCAAGCTGGCACTAAGGAAGCAGGACATCTGAGGAAGAGGGTGGTATAATAGATACACTAGCTAACAGACTTTTCTGTAGGTGCACCAGTTAAGGCTTCTAGGACATGATCTAATAGAGCAAAAGCTACCAAACTCTTGGAGGAAGTCACAAAGTTTCATGTAAATGTGTAGATCCATTTGGAACTTCTGGGGAAACAGAGATAGGGAAAGAGGCTTCTTAGCACAGTGGCTGCTCTGCTTTGTAGAGGAAGCAATGGATGTGGGTGGAGTCATAGTCTGGGATTCTCAGTCACAGCAGTGTCTCAGATTTTACCACATCTTATAATGCCTTGATGGGAAATGCCATATTTAAATATTTACTGGGCTGGTTGTATGAAAATTCTCTAACTAGAACAGACAATTTGAATTCTATCCATGGTATAGACTTAATGAGAAAAATAAACTTCCTATTTGTTCGTATTATAGTCTTAACTGTTTCATTATGATACATAGCATATTCTTATTAGTAAGCCTGGTGGTTAAAAGCGCAGCATTGAACATCAGAATGATTGTCCTACTGTCACAATCCCATCACTTAGCAGCTGTACCACCTTGAACACATAATTGTATCTACTCTAACCCTGCACATTGGAGATGTAAAGAATCCATCATACAGAGTTTTCTTAGGAGTTTCATTCAGGTAATCCATGTGCCTGGCACATGGTGAGTCCTTAATAAATATTAACTATGATTTTATTTAAAGTAACATACTTGTAGGGATATATATGTATATATATTGAGAGATGAAAACTAAGAGATGTTAGATGTTGAGATCAGAAACAATAATCCAGCACGTGGTCATGGATGTTTCTAACAGAAGGTTTAAGAAGAAGTGCAACATGAACAGAATTTATAGTATAAGTAGAAGAAAACATTCCAGGGCTCAGGGAAGACCTGAATCTGCAGATTGAGCTTACCATGTTTCAGGAAAAATTAATGAAAATAGCTGTAATTGAAATAAAATCTGTGTGGTATTTTTGAATTTCAAGAGTAAGGAAAAATTCTGGCAAGCATTCAGTAAGGGGAAAAGGTTTCTTACAATGGAATAAAAAGTCAAGTTTATCTTAGACATCTCCCTAAGATGAAGACCATGTGTCAACAGAATTTTAGGAGAAACAATTTGTGACAGAGGACTTCTAAACCATATATGCCTAAAGAAATCAGAAAGACATTCTCAGATTTAGAAGGGCTTAGATAATATGTCATTTATATACAATTCTGAAAATTTTACTTACAGGCATTCTCTCGCCAAGAAAGAAATGAGTAGAAACAAAGCCAGAAACTTGGGGAATTCACGTCATGAAGGGCATTATTGTGAACGTTGAAGTCACTTGTGTAGATTTAATTCTTAATTATTGTAGATTTGTTTATTGAGTAGAATGTAATTGTAATAAGTAATTATTATGAGAGAAAATAAATACTAGCTTAGAATTTATAAACTTGGTTAGAAAATCTTAAATTATTTTTTAAAATAGCAAGTGTTCTTAAAAAGTATGGAAAAATAGGGATGCCTGGGTGGCTCAGTCGATTAAGCATCTGACTTCAGCTCAGGTCATGATCTCACAAAATGTGAGCTCGAGCCCCGTGTTGGACTCTGTGCTGGCAGCTCAGAGCCTAGAGCCCGCTTTGGATTCTGTGTCTCCCTTTCTCATCCTGCTCACATTCTCTCTCTCTCTCAAAAATAAGATAAAAACATTTAAAAAAAAGTATAGAAAAATAAAATATAATCCATGTTGTAAAAGACAGACCGCAAAGGAAAGAACAAGGTACTATGCAAAACAAACAACACAAAGCACAAGATTAAAATCCAGTGTTCACTGATGACTGCATTTAGTTATGACTGTAAGTTAAAGTGGGTGCGGCTCCTTTATGCGTTAACCAAGATTTACAGATCAAGTCCATTAACAAGAGAGTTCCATAGAATGCTGTATGCATGAGCAGATGTTAAATAGGGTGATTCAAAAAGCTCTGCTATTATTGAGCTTCTAGCATTTCTACCTTATATTCTTCAAAGTTTGTCTTTTCCATATTTCTATGTGATGCCATTCAATACACTAAGATTGATTACTATTATCTCTTTATTGTCGACCTTACCCACTTAACCCCCTTTACCTTGCATTATGTTATGAATGATTTTTTTTCTCCCTCTTCACTCCCTTCCCTCTTCAACTTTCTTCATCCTTTCTTTTGTTCAACATGCAATTATTGAATGTTTATTAGACATCAGGCAGTGCACTTATTCTTTGAAAGTTGTAAGTAAAATAGTTATGGTCCCTGCTGTCATGGAACTTAAAACCTAGTGACAAATTAGGATTGTGACTCCTGTTTTCATTATTTTCCTGATGAATCTCTGCTCCTCCATTTACCATAAAATATTTTTGCAAATGAATAATGGGAAGTTGATTTTGACTTAAAAATCTAAATCTCACTGCTTCTACTGGAATAGACGACGTGGAATGATGAGAGACATTAATTTGATTAAAACTGCCAGACTGGCGCCTGGGTGGCTCAGTTAGCTGAGTGTCTGACTCTTTATTTCAGCCCAGGTGATGATCCCAGGGTCCTGAGATCAAGCCCTGTGTCTGGGTTGGTGCTGAACGTGGAGACTATAAATATTCTCTTTCTCTTCCTCTGTCCCTTTTCCCAGCTCACTTGAGCGCATAAGTGCGCTCTCAAAAAAAAAAAAAAAAAAAAAAAGCCAGAGATAGGCATAAAATGCAAATCCTTGTTTATCATCTGAGCTAGCCTTTGGATGAAATTGTATACACAGAAGTATGTTTTGTTCCCCACTGTGTGTTTCTTGACTCCATTCTGGGATACTTTGCCTTTCCTTATCTCTTCTTATAGTTCCCTTCCTAAAACATTTTGACTCCTCACACTCATCCAGGTGCCTGTATGCAGAAGGAATTCTTCATTGTCTAGGGCAGTGGGTCTTCAAGGGTTTTCCCTGGACCAGCAGCATGAACTTCACTGGGGAATTTTGTTAGAAATGCAAATTCTCAAGCCCTATCCTATCTCTACTGAATCAGAAACCCTGCGGGTGGTGCTCAGAAGTTTGTATTTAAAAACAATTTTCTTAAGTTTATCTATTTTGAGCGAGGGAGGATGCAGCAGGGCAGAGAGAGGGAAAGAGAATCCCAAGCGGGCTCCTCACTGGCAGTGCATAGCTCAATGTAGGGCTTGAACTCACAAACCATGAGTTCATGACCTAAGTGAAATCCAAGGATTGGAGGCTTAACTGACTTAGCACCTCCAGAAATTTGTATTTAACAGATTCTCCAGGTGGTTCTGATCTGACGGTCTTCAAGCTGGCTCCATGTTGGAATCACCTGGGCAGTTTTGCTAACTACTGTTGATGGAGTCCCACCTCCAAAGATGTTGGATTTAATTGTTCTTGGATGTGGTCTGAGCATCAAGAGCTTTGAACTTGTACAGACAAGGACAGTCTTTATAGACTGTCATCTCTTTCTATCCCATTTCTGGTCACAGTTTGTATATCTTATGTCCCACTTTCACAACGAAATCTGAAGAACAAAACAGCCAGTTTCATTAAGATCTGACTGTGGTGAGATGGTATGCAAAATGCATGCCTGGACTTTGAGACAGATGGCCCTGATTACTGTTGAGGGCTCTGGCACTTACCTGCTATGACTGTCAGCAGGTTACCTCATTTCCTTATGGCTCTATTTTCTCATCTGAAAAACACTAATCAAAATACCTGTTCTATACTCACCACATGCCAGTCACTCTTAAAGGCAACCTATCTCCACTAATCTACTGTTCCCATTAGTTCTTTGAGATAAGTACATCATTTGCTCCCTTTCACAGATGAAAACACTGAGGCACAGTAAGGCACTAGTACATAACAGAGCCAGGCTTCAAGTTAGTGAGTTTCATTCTACAGCCCGTGCTCCTTAGTGTCATGCCTTAATCCCTCACCATCATGACTGTGACAATTAGACCTCGTGAGGTTTTGTGAGGATCATATGTAGTAACAGATGTGGGAAGCCCTAGTAGTATTAAATATCTGTGCTTTTCCTCTCCTTCCTCTCCTTCTGTGAATAGTGCACGATTTAGTGTCAGTTCTTAGAGAGGCTCCTGTCTAAACAGTGACAACGATGTCGGGGTTTCCGGTGCCAAGACAGATCTTAGGTGGGGTCTCCGGCACAGGACCGTCAGTGCTTGTCACAAATTAGCAGCTTCTTAGTCTGTTTAGACAGAGGCTGGCCTTGTCAATCATCATTAAAGTTAATGTTTTTAAATGTACATGCTAATTGGCCCCTGTGAGTGTTCTTCCCTTTAACTAGATATTCAGATGAACCAGCATTTTAAGATCTTCTGTTTAACAGTTTTTGCCCTCAGATCTTAGCATTTCATTAGCATTTGCTGATTGAATACACAGCACCTGGCTTCTCTTTCAAAGTGTTGCTATAAAGGAAACAGGTCTTTTCTCCTAAGGAGCTACATTTTAAATTCATTTGATTTCTGGATAGAAAGATGTTGCTCTCAGTAAGCCTGGACCTTGGTGAGAGTTTGCTACTCTTTTTGACAGTATTTGAAGTCTGAAGGTAAGATTACAGGAATTGCTCATTTTGCTTAGAAAGAAAGCTTTAAATATGCAAGAAAAGGTAGTGGCACTGTTTTTTTTCTTTGTCTTGTTATCAGGGGGAGTTGACGAGGTCTAATGGCTCCTCATTAAAGGCTAATTTTGAATCTTCAGTATCAGTAAGGCTTGTTTCTGTGGGCTTTGTAGTATTATTTTTAAGCACATCATCTGTTGTCTGACCTGTAGCAATAGCCATTCAACGCTCAAAAGAACATCTACCTCTTCTTCCAAGCTTGACCCTTGACAGCTTGACTCCTTGCTGGGCAGAACCTACCACAGAAAGGCTGAGGGTGGCCCCAAGAAGCATTATTCCCTCCCTGCCTTCCACCTCCCCTTCCTTTCCTTCTCTAGATAAGAGGAGTCTTAGCTCTTACATGGTGAGATGATCTTTTTATTATTTTCAGTCTCCTAAAGCAACAGAAACAAGGCAGAAGTTAATATTTTTAATATTCTAGGCCTCAGTAGCCCAATTAGAATTTTATAACATTTCTCATTGTCCTCCTCTCACTGTGCTAGTCTGACAAACTTTGCAAAAGGATTTGTCTTCCCATATAGATCTACCTACAGTGGGAAAAGGCACTAGACCTGATGGTATTGTGATCCCCATGGCATTTAAAGTTTTTATTGTAAATTAATATGTTGGCATTCCGATCTCACCGAGCTGGGTTAATGAGAAGCTGTCCGAGAGACGTGGGCCCGACTTATGTGGTGACAGACTGGCTTTCAGCTGAGTCTGCAAAGCTTAAGGCCAGCCTTGGCACCAGAGTAAAATCACCAGGATAATGATTGTCTCTCTAGAAGGCATTTTGCGGGCAGCCAGCCTGCCTCTCCAGATGACACTTGAGGTCTCTGGGAGAATGGACATTCATCATTTAGGCATGTGTTCAGTCACTCATTCATTCACCCACTCAAGTACCAATTCACTTAACTCATTCAAGAACATAGAGTGAGTTTTACTTTAATGCCAGGATGAGCTAAGGTAGCTGTACTTCATTACGTACATTATAATACCATGAATTAGAAGCGCTTTTCACTCATTGAAGATTAATGAATGAAATGTCACATCCTGTTCTTTTGTTCTTTTAGTGTAGAAGTAAGTTTGAAAATACTTATTTTTATTTTTTTTATATTTCTGGCTTTATTTTTTTATTTTTATTTTTTTACAAATAGTTCATTGTCGAATTAGTTTCCACATAACACCCANTGAGGTGGTATCTCAGTATGGTTTCGATTTGGAAAATACTTATTTTTAAAAGCTTGAGATGAGGAAGCACTTCTGGAATGGACCTCCAGAAATTGCACTTCCACAAAAGCAATGAGAGCATTGGTAAAAGTAACCAAAGC
Organism: Crocuta crocuta; assembly: GCF_008692635.1. Classification (NCBI taxonomy): domain Eukaryota; kingdom Metazoa; phylum Chordata; class Mammalia; order Carnivora; family Hyaenidae; genus Crocuta; species Crocuta crocuta. Next base: position 1,920,784 of record NW_027533259.1, on the reverse strand, counting down.
CAACTTTTCCAGCACTCTGGAAATTAACCAAAGGCTTGCAAAAATCTGAGAAGCATTTATTAAAAAAAAAAAAAAAAGGAAACAGTTGAATCTCAGCAAGAACAGTGAGCTTTATAGTATTTTTACTTGTGCTATACCCGTCATCCTGTCCCCAGCTCATGGTGGCCTTGAATACCAGCAGCGTCACAACCATGGTGGTTGTGAAAAACAGCAGCCTAGCAGTCACTGCAGTGGGCATGATAGGTTTCGAACTCTTCAAAAAGTCCCATCTCCAGAGAGTTGTCGTTATATGACTTGTCTTAAGGTACCCTAGAAAAGCTTTATTCATAGGACATTATCATTATTTAACCTGATTTGAAGCTCATCCTGCAGGTAAGAAATAATCACTGGCAGTTCTTTAATATAACAGCTTCCTGGGGTATCTGGGGAGCTCAGTCGGTTAAGCATCCAATTTTGGCTTAGGTCATGATCTCGCAGTTCTTGGGTTTGAGCCCCATGTCGGGCTCTGTCCTGACCGCTCAGAGCCTGGAGCCTTCTTCCAATACTGTGTCTCCTTCTCTCTCTGCCCCTCCCCTACTCATGCCCTCTCTCTCTCACACACAAATAAACAAACACTAGGGGTACCTGGGTGGCTCAGCCTGACTTCCTTAAGCGGCTGACTTTGTTAAGCGACTTCGTTAAGCATCCGACTTCAGCTCAGGTCATTATCTCATGGTTCGTGGGTTCGAGCATAGGGCTCTGTGCTGACAGGTATCTCAGAGCCTGGGGCCTGTTTCAGATTCTCTTTCTCCCTCTCTCTCTGACCCTCCACTGCTCAGGCTGTCTCCTCTCAGAAATAAATAAAACATTAAAAAAAAAACCACTAAAATTTGTTGTTGTTGTTGTTGTTGTTTTAATCACAGCTTCCTGAGGCTCTAATGCCAATTGGGGTAAATAAGAGTCTGGCCAAAGATTTAAAAGGAAGATGTGAGGGGCACCTGGGTGGCTCAGTTGGCTGGACATTTGATTCTCGATCTCTGCTCAGCTCATGATCTCATGGTTAGTGAGTTCCAGTCCCTTCTTGGGCTCTGCGCTGAGAGCATGGAACCTGGTTAGGATTCTATTCTCTCTCTCCCTCTGTCTCTACCCCTTCCCCCTCTCAAAAATAAATAAACTTAAAAAATTTTTTTAAAAAGGAAGATGTGAGGAGCAAGAGGCTTTTTTTGAAAAGCCCTGCCATAGTCACTGGGATCTAGTTGTAATCATGTCAGGAAAGACCAGACAATCTCCTAATGTCTAATGTCTCACTGACTCCGAGGTTCTGTACAAGGAGGTAAAGCACTAAGGCAGAGTTAGGCACTTTCAGAGCATTATAAGTGTGCCCCAGTATACACATAGAGCCCCTCCACAAAGGCAGGGACACTGTTGGCTCAAGGCAATTAAAATCCCTGTCCAATCACTGGCTGACATTAACATCAAGAACAAGAGAACATCCACTCCCACAACTGCCATTCAGCATAATACTGGAATTAACCAGGGTAATTAGGCAAGCAAAAGAAATAAAGGACATCAGGATCAGAAAAGAAGAGGTAAAACTGTCTGCAGATGACATAATCTTGTATATAGAAAATCCTAAGGAATCCAACAAAAACAAAAAGGATTAGAGCTAATAAATGAGTTGATCAGGGGTACAGGATGAAAAGCTAATATACAATTAATTGTATATTATTTGTATTTCTGTACATTACCAAAGAACAATATACAAATTTAGAAATCAATTCCATTTATAATTGTCTCAAAAAGAAACAATACTCAGGGATAAATTTAACAAAAGAAATGTAAGTTTTGTACACTGAAAACTACAAAACGTGGAAAAAATTAAAAAGCTAAATGAAAGGAAAGACATCCCATAATTCATGGACTAGAAGACACAATATTGTTAAGATGGCAATAGTTCCCAAATTAATCTACAAACTCAATGCAACCCCTATCAAAATCTCAGTTTGCTTCTTTGCAGAAATTGACACATTGATCCTAAAATGCCCATGGAAGTGTAAGGGACTCAGAATAGCCAAAAGCCTTGACAATGAAGAACAGAGTTGGAGGACTCACATTTACCAATTTCAGAACTTAACTGCAAAGCTGTATTATTTAAAACAATGGAGGAGTGGGATAAGAATCAGTAGACCAGGAAATAGGGCTGAGAATCCTGAAGGAGAGATAGAATACCACGCAGGCTCTGCACTGTCAGTGCAGAGCAGATGAGGGGCTACAACTCACAAACCGTGAGATCATGATCTGAGCCGAAGTTGGATGCTTAACTGACTGAGCCACCCAGGTGCCTCCAAAAATAAAGTTTTAAAAAGAAAAATCAGAGGGGTGTTTAGCTAGCTCAGTCAGGAGCACATGCAACTCAATCTTGTGGTCATGAGTTCAAGCCCCACATTGGGTGGAGAGCTTACTTAAAAAAATAAAATCTGAGGAGCGCCTGAGTGGTTCAGTTGGTTAAGCATCCGACTTTGGCTCAGGTCATGATCTCATGGTTCATGGGTTTGAGCCCTGCATTGGTTCTGTGCTGGCAGCTCAGAGTCTGGAGCCTGTTTCAGATTCTGTGTCTCCCTCTCTCTCTGCCCCTTCCCTGCTCATGCTCTGTCTCTCTCTGTCTCAAAAATAAATAAACTATAAAAAAATTTTTTTAAAAAATCAGAGAGAAGGGAATAGTCATTTCTAAAAAAGGAAAAGAAATCCTTTGCAAGCATGTTATATTTGTTTTAGGTTATATTTGGTTTAGGTTAGAGTTAGTTTTCTATCCTACATTTCTATCAGGAGACTTAATTTTGTAAAGTAATTACAGATGAAAATCTGAATATATGCATTCATATTATTATTGATTTTATATATTTCCTTCTTAAACGTTCTAGTTAGCTTTAGTAAGGCAATTGAGTTAGTTATAATAACTGCTGTTATTTGCTAAGGATCATCATTGCCATGTACAATGACTGGTTCTTGCCCAGAGAACTATAAACTTAGTTAAAAACTGTCACAGTTACTCAACATCTAATATATGCCTCATTGTCATGAAAGACACCAAGGAGGAAGGGATTTTAAGGATTTGACTTATGAGAAACTTATTATATTAACTATTAGATAGCATATTAAATAACAAGCCTCATTTTAACATGATTAACAAACATGGAGGTTTTCAGATTAAATCTAATTTGTCCTGGATGCGTGCATGCATAGTTCTTTAAAAAAAGCTTACCTATGGTTTGTCACTTGAGTGCAATAGCCGAGCCCTCCTGTCTGTTCCCATGCGTACACATCCTTCTGGACTTTCTGTGGCTTACCTGCATGCTCCAGCCAGTCTGCCCCTTGTGTCACTTGTGTCATTACAGGGAATAATCAGTTCTGGAACCAGAGGCCAATTTCTTTGCCACCTACTCTCAGACTTTCTCCTACACTCCTACCCCAGAGACCCTCTCCACAGTTTTCGTTAATTATCAGAATGGCCCACTGACTGACAGGAGAAGCAGTGGTCAGGAGAGGTGGGAGTAATTGTGTGACAGGTGGAAGAAACAAGTTGTCCACCATGTAGATACTGACTTTCTTCTGCATTTTTCTGTCTTAATTTCTGCTGGGTCCCAAGCACACTTTATGAGAATAGATTTCAATACTTGATGAGAGTAGATTTCCTCAGCCTGGATTTTTTTAGGACACCTGGTTATTTCACATATCGGAGTACATCACAGTGACAATTTTCTCTTTATTTCCTAATATTTATGGTCTTCAGCTAGCTTTAGATTTTATAATATACTTAAAAATAAAACCTTGATTTTTATGGATATGTGTTTAGTAACAAAGGCTCTTTCTGGCTGAAAGTGTCAGAAATAGGCAAGTGAACCCAAAGCCGAAAGGGGAAATCCAGGTTGTCTCACGGCTTTAAGATCAAGAAGGCAGGTGGCCTGTAGGAAGGACTGTTGGAAGACCACCCAGACTCCTCTTCTTCATTCTTCTCTCTCTGTAAGCACCTTTCCCCACCCTTAGGTTCACGTGGTAGAAAACGTGGCCACTTCATCACCTCTGAATTTGTGTTCATAAGCCTATACATTTGGCCATACTAAGAGGGACCAACTTTCTTTTGGACCTATTCCAGATCCTTAGGAAAAGGAATTGGCCCATTTGTTTTCAGTTGCCCACCTAATGTTAGGTTTGTACAAAATGGCTTCGCCAGGCCCACTGCTACAGGGGACCATGAAGGAGTTTAAGTGCAGGGCAATGGAGATGGCACAAAATGACATGCAATAGCATTGACCTAAGGGAAATAACAGCCCAGGAATGAAAGATTCCTGTGGAATGGATATGCTAGGGTACCAGGGAAAGTTGATAAGAGATTGACAGACTGACTGAATGCAGAGTATGCAACCAGCAATGGTCGAGTCATGATGATTAACTTGAGTTCCTCAACAGGAGTAACAGGGCTCTAATACTCAGTCTAGGGAAATCAGGGGCATCCTCTTCTCTCCAACCCATACTTTTCATGAGATTTCCTGTGTTTTACCATGAAATATGGTATAACAACACAAATATGAAGAATTAAGAAAGGGAAAAGCAGGTAAAAAATGTGCAGAGATTCTCTTCTATTTTTAGTTGTGATGTTTAGTTGCTTGGTTGGATTGAAAAGCATCAGATTAATATATTTGAGGAGTCCCAATAAAAAGCTGAAATCAGAGAAGACTGAAAATGAAATCAAATGTGATAACGTAATAATAGAGCATAAAAAACATTCTTATAGAGTTCAGGATGCATTTAATTTAAAGTGATTAGTAACAAGTGAGTTTTCCAATAAAATTATACAAATTGCATTAAAGTAAAAATCAAGGGCTATAATTTTACATCATTTAACATTCTAAGAAATACTCTGTAGCTGCAATGCCAAGAGTGAAGAATCTTCTTGTTTTTTGTTTCATTACCCAACAGACCATTTCACCAGGTTGCTGTTGACTTTCATAGTTATTGAAAGATTCATACAAATTGAGATTAAGTTGTATTTGATTTTTGACCTTCTCTGTCCACCACCTTAAAAAACCTGAGACTCTTGAGACGTTCCTGGGAATTCTTGGGAGGTGGTGGCCATGTTTGCAGTGGCAGCATGGGACATAAATGGAACTACTGGTCAAGAAAGTCTTCACCTACCTTCTCATGCCTCCTGGTTTTCCCCAAGTGACAACACTTTTCTTTACCCCTTCTCTGGGAGCAGTCTGTCCTTCTTCTACTGACTGTGTGTCCTAAGGTCAGTTACCTTCCAATAACCCACTTGTTCATCAAGCACTTGCTGAAGAATTTACTACTTGAAAAGCAGATGGAGGGGTGTGAACAAGCAGAAAAGAAGCAGTGTACAGGAGAATGAACCAGAGTGTGTAGTTCAAAAAGATGACAATGGATTCCTGGGTGGCTCAGTCAGTTAAGTGTCCGACTTCGGTTCAGGTCACGATCTCATGGTTTTTGAGTTCGAGCCCCACATCAGGCTCTGTGCTGACGACAGCCTGGAGCCCGGAGCCCTCTTTGGATTGTGTGTCTCCCTCTCTCTCTGCCCCTCCCCCACTGGCGTGTGTTTGTGTGTGTGTACGCACGCGCGCACACGCACGCTCTCTCTCAAAAATAAGTAAACATTAAAAAAATTTTTTAAAAGGAAGTAATGCTAGATTTGGGCTTCAAAGGGAGGGTGGGCATATGACAGCAGAGAAAAGGCGCTCCTTGTTAAGCAAACAGCACAAGGAAAGGCTTCTGTCGGTAAACAATTCATCTTGAGCTCCATGGAGATAGCAAACACCAGAACCACTTCAACATACGGTTCCTCATAATAGAAAAGACGAACGTTTATTTTAAATTTCTCTTTCAAGATGAGGAAACAACCCCTTTTAATTTTTACCATGGGTACTATTTTATATTCATTGAACTGGTTTTGTTTTGGTTTGGTTTGCTTTTGGTTTTTGGTAGGTGTCTTCAGCTTTTCCTCAACTTTTTTTTTTTTTTAACATAAGTATCACAACTATACAAGATCCTCCTGTGAAGGTCTTATCAGTCACCGGTTCCAGGGTGAACCGCACGTGCGACTGAGTCACCACCCATTTGTAAGGAGTTCATAGTACTCTTTCCACTTGTTCACAGTTCAGTCCCTTCCCGGGGGAAGTGACTGTGTGTTAACTTCCATGTGAAAAGCATGAGGAAAGACAGAGCTTTAGGGATCACTCTCTGTTTTTGAATATTTCCTCAACAGAGGAAACACAGATACCATACATGCAAAGGTAATTTTGGTCAGAGTTTGCAATCTATTGCTTTTCCACCTGGATCATTTTTTCACATTATTTGCACATGCCCTTTTTATTGTTCTGTGGCAAAATTAGGACAAAGTAAAGAGGCAGTGAAAAACTGTCCCGGTGAAAGCAGTAACTAACATCTTGGATGCTTTTCAGTTTATGAAGCATTTCTGTAAATTTACAACTTACAAAGTATTGCCTCATTTAATTCTCAGATCCATCCCGTGTTTATTATCCCATTTTACATTAGAGGAAAGTGAGACACAGAGAGATAAGACAACTTCTTAGTATCCTCCAGCCGTTAGCAAGGAGTTCAAGCCCTGTCTTCTTGCCTTTCACACCTTATAATCTAGTGGGCAGCTGCCGTGTCCCATTTTTCACTGTTACTTTTCTGTTCCTCACTGGGAAACTTCTGTTTTCCTTCCTTCAGGAAACTTTCTCTAACAAAACAAGTGTCCCCTGGCTGCTGTCATAGAAGCTGCATGTCCCTATACCACAGCTCCTATCACACTGTCTTACTATGATTTGTTTGCTGGGTTTTCTCCCTTGTTGGCCTTAGCACCTTGACAGCAGGGAGTAAGTCTTACTGGTTTTGATATTCCTGACGCCTACCATAGGGTCTGACTTATAGTAGAGACTTTAAAATGGCCAATTCCTTCCCCATTGACTGGGATAATAGCCATGGTTGGAGTAAAAACATTGGCTTCCAGGAGCTTCTGTGTGCAGCTGGAAGGTGGCAGAACTGGAAGGGAAGATGTCGCTTCCTGTGGAGTTTTCTGTGGGATCATTTCTATGAGCTGGTCCAGCAGCTGCTGTCCTGGAAATCCTCTCCCTTCCCTGGACATCCGGAGTTCTCAGGATGCTAGAGTGAGCAACTAGGCACTCAAATTGTTTGAAGTTAGAGCAAATGCTAGTATTTTGTGCAATTTTGCTGAGTAATTTAAGATTACTATTTATCCTTTATTATTGGTCTGATGGCTTTTTCACGTCTGTTCTATAACTTGGTGAAATTAGCATCAATTGTCTTGAGAATTCCATTGTGTTCTTCTGTTATTAAGGCAATTCTGTTACCTTGGAAGGTGGTCTTGGCTACCCAAGGTATGCTAAGGACTGTGTTGAAGGCTGTATAAAGACTCTATGAGAGAATCGGAACTTGACCTGCCTTGTGTTTTTTCAGATTAGAATCTTTGAGCAGTCTTTCACAGGGTGGAGTTATTGAAGTTCAAAGAAGACATGCATTTTCAGCTGTGATGACAAGATCCAAGAAGTGTCTGAACCTGCCAATAAATGTGTTAGAAACAACAGTTTGGCATAAATTATACTGCAACTAAAGTTGTATTTGGGAGATTTTGTCCAATGTTTAACAGGAGAGTGTAATTAACCCTATCTGGTAGGTCCATTCTCTCAACTATGTCGGTGCCTATTCTTAAAGTTACTCATGATAAGCCATTTGATTGCCATTTTACTAAAGAGAATAACATATTCTACACAGACCCTTCTGAGGTTCTTCAGTTTATGAGTAATGCTTGTCCAGCGATGTCAGTCTTCTATTATCTGTCATCAGATTTTTACCAGGTCACATAAGTAGTAAATTAAGAACTCTAGAGATTTGATCCTGAAGACCATACCCTTTTCACTCAGCCAAACTAACAGACTTAAATACCCTTTAACACTATCTAAATGGTCTAGCCTCTGTAATTCCTGTGGAAAACACATACAAATTTTCAACCTCCTCCAAACCTTTCACAACAACTGTTTATGATTCTTCCATTATACATCATTTGGAGTTAATTTGTAAATATTCCCCATTGGTAGGGACAACTGCCATCTGTAAAGATTTATTGAGCTTTCAGTGTGCCTTATTACCTTGTAATTTAGAGCTATGACTTTTATATATTGACTTCTACATGGGACTCATACAGAAGTAGCAAAATGTGTATCACTTTCTTGCTTGTTAGACAGAGAGGAAGCCCCAGAACCAGTTCGAGTCTGAGGCTGGGCCCTGGTCACTTCACCTCTCCCCTGTCAATAGTAAGGGTTCTCACTTCCTGCATGGTGATCTGAAGTAGCACAACTAATGAATTATATGTGGAGAAAAGCAATATTCTCAGCCATAAATTCTAAATATGATAGAACATGCCTATTCTAGGCCTGTTCCTAGTACTTACCCCAAATTAGTTTAATTTTTTCTTAAAGTTTGTTTGTTTGTTTATTATTTATAGCACACACATGCAAGTGGGGGGAGAGGGAGAGGGAGAATCCTAAGCAGGCTCTGCGCCCAGTGTAGTGGGGCTGGGGTGGGCGAACTATCTCGGGAATCATGAGATCGTGACCTGAGCAGAAATCAAGAATCTGACACTTAACTGACTGAGATATTCAGGCTCCCCAGTTGGTTTATAAAAGTCCTTGAGATTCTTGGAGGAAAAGAAGACTTTATTTTTGCGAACATAAGTAAATATTATTTTTATGTCTTTTTTCAAAGGCAGTATGATGAAATTTTTAAAAAATGTGTTTGGTATAACATTTAAACTAACATTTTAATGAAATAGAAACAGCCAAATCAATTTCAGCAGTGTTCAGAAGATAAGAAAATAATTTGTATTTACCAAATAGAAAAGGATAGAGACCAATGGAGAAGGAAAAAAAAAAAAGAGTGTAGCCCTTTGGATGACTTAGAATTAAAAAAACAAAAAACCAAAAAACAACAGCAGAAAGTCTAAACTCGAATGAATGTTATTTAAGGAAAAAGAAAATAGTTGCTACCAGATATTTTTTAGAAATTCCATTTGGGAAAGAGAGTATTTAGAAAATATAAGTCAAGGCAAACTAGATTTATAAAAACAGCCGTAATTAAACTTACACATTCTCTGTTTTTGTTATTAGTGTAAGTGGCTCAGCTGCGGACCTTTCATTCAGAGAAAGATTCAGAAAATTGAAAAAAGAATCCAGTGAGGAGAAAACAATACAAATTATTAAGGGAACAATGGAATTAATTTATGAAGAAAGATTAAAGTAGCAAAGAATGTCTAGCTTTGTTTACAAGTGACTCAGGAGAGTGATAATAACAGTCTACAAACATTTAAAAGGTGTAGAACACCGAGAAGAACGAGGAATTATATAGCATGATGCCGCATGGGTATAATAAAAAATAACGAGATAAACTCATAAAGGCTATCAAAAGGCTTCCAACCCGTGAATACTTTGGGCAGCTAAATATTTACTCCTGCTGGAAGTGCTGTTGGTTTTAAGCATTGGGCTTTCTGAGCAAATAAAACATAAAAAAGATCTCTTTGTTATTACTTATTAGTCTCCTCACTTATTCCAGGACATTCCAGATCTAAATTCCAGGGAGGAGGATTCTACAACCTAATTAAAGTAAATTTATACAAACAGAAGTTTAAATTAAGAAACGGTGTTAGGCTTACGTTAGCCAAGGCCTTTTGCCAGGGGTCTTAGCTTATGCTGTTCTAGCTCACTTTATCCGTCATACTCTACTCTTTGTTTCAGACTCAGTGCAGATGTCTTGGAGAAAACTTTGCCACCAGGCAGGGGGCAGGTCTTCCCAAGGTGGAATGAGTATACCTGTACTCTAGGACAGCACAACATGATAAAATCCCAATTTCACCTGTCTCCCCTGCTAGACCCTGGGCTCCTGTAGGTCAAGGACTAGGTTTTATTTATCTTTGCAGCCCCAGCACTTCTCAAGGCACTGTGCACAGAGTAGGCACTCTGTAAAAGTCTCTTACATGAATGAATGAATAAATGAGAAAAAGATGCAATGAATGATAGTGCTATTCTGTTCTTTTTTTAATGCATTATTTTGGTCTTTGGATAAGTTTTTGATTATCAGATTCTTTATATCATTGCTTATTTCATTTTGTTTTTTTTTTATTTATTTATTTTGAGAGAGAGAGAGAGCACACACATGCATGAGCAAGGGAGGGGCAGAGAGAGAGAGAGAGAGAGAGAGAGAGAGAATCCTAAGCAGGATCTGCACTGCCAGCACAGAGCCTGACACAGGGCTTGATTTCATGACCCAGGGCTCAATCTCATGAACAGTGTGATCATGACCTGAGCAGAAACCAAGAGTTCATGCTTAACAGACTGAGCCTATACCATTTTTTAAAATGTGGTTAAAGATAGCTTTGGAGGGGGAAAAAAAAAGACTATAAGGTGACCCTCCAGGATTTCGCTAGAATTTGTGGTTTTGGTGCCACTGGGGATCAAAGCATGTCCTCAGTGAGCCCAGGCAAGCTCGCTCTCTTTCTGTGACAGACCTTCTAGAGTGGAGGTGCCATTCTTGTGCTATGGTTAGAGCAGGGATTGCTAGAGCAAGGATTGGCTAGAGCAGGGGTTGGGCCTGCCACTTGGTTTCATATGACTTATCTAAGAATGATTTTCATATTTAAAACATTTTTAAACGTTTATATATTTGAGAGAGAGAGAGAGACAGACAGACAGACAGACAGATGGACTTGATGGCTCAGTCCATTATGCATTCAACTTTGACTCAATGTCATGATCTCATTATCTGTGGATTTGAGCCCTACATCAGGTTCTGTGCTGACAGCTCAGAGCCTGGAGCCTGCCTCAGATTCTGTGTCTACCTGTCTCTTTGCCCCTCTGCCACTCATGCTCTATCTCTCCCTCTTTCTCTCTCTCAAAAAATGAATAAGCATTAAAATTTTTTAATTAAAAAAAACTCTTTAATTTTTACT